>NC_136008.1:3067724-3160224 GCF_048128805.1 Centroberyx gerrardi | reverse complement strand
GCAATGTAAGTGCCAGGCAAATTAAGTTTATTATTATTTATACTGTTTTATTTCAGGGCTCTCGTGGCGATGCTGGGACCTCGGGACCAAAGGGAGGTAAAGGCATCAAGGTAATTAATGGAGGGTCTTACAAAACACACACACACACACGCGCACACACCACACACACACACACACACACACACACACACACAACCATTCTGCAATATCCGTTCAGGTGTCAGTATGAAAGTGAAAGTTTGTGTAGAGATGCTGTGGCTCCTGAGGCCATATAGGGAAGTTTCGTTATATCAGTTTGTTTTATTGAGGTAATGAAAATGTTTCCCGCCTGAATGAACCTTCATCACACAGCAGTCTTCTTGTGTGTCTTCAGTGTTGCCTAGTAACAGAATATAAAACAAAACAAAACTTTTTAAAATGATCTTATTTGTCTATTTATATATACTTAGAGATATTCATACAATGTTCCAATATTTATATGTACATATATATTTGTATATATGTTTTTGTACTGGAGAAAATGTATGGAGATGGTGCCTTTTTTGTACCAAAAAGTTGTAAAGTTGGAGAAAAACCCCCCCAAAAAAACAAGTAACTGTATTCTGTTACGTTACCTAAAAAATAATGTATTCTGATTACAGATACTTGAGAGGATTACTTCTAGAAATACTTTCAAAGTGAAAGTGAGAAACTCAGAAGGCCGATCAGCTGTTCTGCGTCTTTATGAAATGTGGCACAGAAGAAAATCTATTTGTATAAAAACCTGAAATAAATTTCCTGAACTTTGTTAATTTTCACTTTTTCTTGTCAGCACCTTTATACCTAAAATATGGCTGAAAGTAATCTGAAAGTACTGAAAGTAATCAGAATACATTGCTGAGTTTGGGTCCCCCCTGATAACAGTTTTGATGTGGTAACTAGTAACTGTAATGGATTACATGTTTAAAGTTGCCAACCCAGACCTGCAGTTCAGATGAAAGAAGCTCCTGTTTTAAATTCAGAAGTTCAGGTTTCAGGTTTATTCCTCTGTGCCTCTGGATTTATTGATTATTGATACTATATTATCTTTTAGAGTTTCTCTTCCATCTTTTGAGAATGTGTTCCTCATGTCTGTCCCTGTGCTGTGTGTGTGTGTGTGTGTGTGTGTGTGTGTGTGTGTGTGTGTGTGTGTTGTGTTCAGGGATCCAGCGGAGAGGCAGGCAGACAGGGAGCGCAGGGACGAGACGGACAGAAGGTAAGGACATCATCATCATCATCAGTGAATAATACTGAAAGTCTCCATGAACTGAACTCCCACTACTTTCACTTCCTGGAAAATGAAAAGAGTATCTTTCATGGTATCATGACCTCATGCTGCACCTGGAGGCCAAAATATACATTTCTAACCAATTAAACCATCAGATTATTGAACAGTCCCGCCCCTCCGCCCCTCCCATCAAATAAAACCTCTCTCTCCCTGACTCATATTCCATTGGTTTAGACTTTTGAATGATCCCTCACTGCGTTATGTCCCGCCCCCAACATCCTGTTTCAACAGGAAATGCATCAAATCCAGGAAGTAAAGATGCTGTTTCATGGGGTTTCTGGGATTTAAATTGCCTTTATTTTCCCCTGATGTCAAGCTCAGTATCTTTTTTCATCGCAGAAAATGACCGTAATACATCTGCAGGGGGGCTGATAGATGTCGATCAATACTGATAACTCAACCATTACTTACTGATTACATTACTTTAAATGATTTCTTTGCATTCTCAGGCCAGAAAAGGAAATGACAAAGCAGTTTTATTCTTCCAGTATTCAGCATGGTGATATATCAGCTCTTACTAGACGTTTCTGTTGGATCTCTGATCAGCTGCTCACTGCTCTCTGACTTTATTGTTTGTACCAAAGACTTTTTTAAGAGATAAACTCTGTCCATGTTGTTGCAGTTCCTACTGGTCACCAATAGACAGTGTTGGGGGTAACGCGTTACAAAGTAATGAGTTACTGTAATCACATTACTTTTTCCTATAACAGAGTAAAGTAAGACATTACTGCTCCAGTTTCAGGAATCACATTACAGTCACTGATCTAACAGATCGGTCGTTGCTTGTGTTTCATTCTTCAGCCTCTTTAACTCTTTATTGATGTAATATCTATGAAAGATTCCCATCGTCTTCTGCTGCCTTCAAGTCTGGTCAGAAATATCTGAATTAGAGCAGAGCGACATGAACGAGCCACAAAGTGGGAAATACGACTCGGAAAGTCTGAATTTAATGCTGCAGCTCTGTCTTTATTAAAAACCTTAAATTTAGTGTCTGTCTTTATTTAGATTCTTCTGCTGTAATGAGTCTTAGAGCTACAAGATTTATCGGCCCAATGAATGCAGTAAGCCTCACTCAGTGGTTTTAGGGTGGAACGCTAAAGTAATGTAAAGAGTAGAGTAACTAATTATTTCTCAGGGAGTAATATGTTTTTAAGAAATGTAAGCAGTGATGTGTGATCTCCTCCTCAGGGTCAGACTGGAGCTCCGGGCTTCGGCGGAGACGTCGGAGACAGAGGATACACTGTGAGACGACTCTTTATTTTCTTCATTTATCTTCTCTTTTCATTTCTCCTCTTCTCATCCATCTTCACTTTCATCTCTCTGTTCATTCACCCCACACTCTGCACAGAGGTGGAGCTGTAGTAATCTGAACCTCGTAACAGTTTGATTTATTTCTGAAGCAGAGTGGGCAGTCCATTCCCTCTTAGTGTTTTTATTATTAAGAAAGGTGAAGTGGGAAGAGCAGTGGAGACATTATGTAGATTAATTTCTGTTTCCTTTCTCCTGTCCTCTCATCTGTAATCCCCTTTATTCATCCAGAGGTGGGGAGCAACTGGGTGTAATTGCTGTAGTTACTCTGCCTGACTGGAGTATTTTTAATAGATTATAATGCACCTTAAAGTCACAATGAAATGAAAAAAAAAGACTATTTACCCCTTCTTAGTATGTTATAATATACACCTATTTAGTAATAAATGGCAAAAAAAATTCAAAACTTGTATTTTCTTGTGTTTTTATATCAAAATCACATTACTTTCCCTTCCTGGAAAACAGTGCATCTTTAATGGTGACATCATTGTGTACCAGCAGATGTAAATTAAAACATCAGATTTTCCGCTCCCATCAAATCAAACTGCCTTTCTCTCCCTAACTGATCTCCCATTGGTTCACACTTTTGAATGATCTCTCCCTGTGTTATGTCCCGCCCCACATTGGTTATGTATATAACCGCTGTTCCCTGAAGGAAGGGAACGAGGTACAACACAGCTATGGGCGATTGCGTCCTCGCGAGACCCACCTTAAGACCCTTTTAATCACAGCTATTCTAATAGGCCGATGGGGATGGTGACGTAGGAGGCCCCGTCCCCCAGGTATATACACCGTGTCACCTTCCCCATCCCCTTCAATTCGATACTGCTCTTCACCGAGCCCTAAAAATAAAAGGCTGTGAGGGGCCGACCATTTTTGTACCTCGTTCCCTCCCTTCATGGAACAGCGGTTATATACATAACCATATGTTCCCTTTCAGTCATTTCACTCGGTACAACACAGCTATGGGGGATATACACTCACGCCCAGAACAGCCCAAGTAAATCGAATGAGCGTCCCATCAAGCAGCCCAGACCGAAAACCCAATAGAACCACTAAAAAGAGTTCTGATCGCTGCTCATATCCGTCGACCCAGCAGAAAGGACACTATGTGCCATGCTCTGGGTCAAAACATCCAAGTTAAAACCTCACAAAAGTGTGAGGCGACGCCCAACTGGCAGCCGCACAGATGTCACCAATGGTGACACCCTTGAGTAAGGCCCAAGATGTTGCCATACCCCTTGTAGAATGAGCGCGTATGCCAGACGGCATAGCCTGACCATGCAACGCATGCAACGTCTGCTGCTCCGGACATGCAAACGGAGGGGGAGAAAAAGGAGCCAATTCAAAACCCATGGATCCGTGTGACAAAAGAGTCTTGGGCACATAAGACGCCTTAGGGCGCATC
This sequence comes from Centroberyx gerrardi, assembly GCF_048128805.1. NCBI lineage: Eukaryota > Metazoa > Chordata > Actinopteri > Beryciformes > Berycidae > Centroberyx > Centroberyx gerrardi. The sequence goes on along the minus strand of NC_136008.1, from coordinate 3,156,202 downwards.
TTGGCCTTACCATCAAGTGAAAACTGGATGCACAAGGGGTGAACCGACAACGCATGGAGATCTCCAATGCGTTTAGCCGATGTCAGTGCCAAAAGAAGAGCCGTCTTATAGGATAGGATCTTTAAATCCACTGTCTCAATAGGTTCAAAAGGAGCCCCACATAAGGCATCCAATACTAAAGGGAGGTCCCAAGAGGGAACCAGTGGCTTGGAAACCAGCCTGCGGCGGTAAACAATTGCGAAATTGCAGCACTATAAACCTTAATAGTGGAGTAGGAGAGCCCCGAATCCACCAATTTCTGCAGAAAAGACAAAATCCCCACAATAGAACATTGGAAAGGTATATAACCTTTACCCTGACACCATTTCTCAAAGGTCCGCCATTTAAAAGCATACAAACCCCTAGTAGACGGAGCCCTTGCACTCTGGATTGTGTCAATCACATTCAATGGGAGACCCTCCGCTATGAGGTTGGACCTCTCAGGGGCCAAGCCCATAAATTCCACATCTCGGGACGCGGGTGGCAAACCTCCCCCCGAGCCTGGGAGAGCAAGTCTTTCCTCAGGGGGAGCTTCCACGGGTCCCCGCACAGGACTCTCAATATCTCTGGGAACCATGGCTTCTTGTGCCAATGGGGAGCCACAAGAATTAGAGACAAGCCCCCCTGACATACTCTCTCCACTGTGGGCAAAATCAGATTCACAGGGGGAAACGCATGCAGAAGGGTGTGTGGCCATAGATGAGCCAGAGCATCTATCCCTAAAGGCGCCTGCGTGTCTTTCATTGAGAAGAACAGTGGGCAGTGAGTATTTTGAGATCAACGTTGGCCTTGCCAAACCGATCCCATATCTGGGCCACCACCATGGGGTGGAGGCGCCATTCCCTTGCTTGGGGACCGCCCCTGGACAGTAGGTCTGCCCCTGCGTTCAGGACTCCGGGGACATGAGTTGCCCTGAGCAACAGGAAGTGGGCGCTGCTCCAAAAAAGTAGCAAGCGGGTCAATGACAACAGGGGGAGAAACTGGGTCCCCCCCTGCCTGTTGATGTACGCTACCACCACTGAATTGTCTGACCTTACCAATATGTGGTGGCCCAGCAGTCTGAAGTGTTGTAGTGCCAAAAATACTGCTAGTAGAAATTTCACCTGAGCCTCCGACCACAGCCCTCGAACTGGGAAGCCTCCGCACAAAGCCCCCCATCCCAGTAGGGAAGCGTCTGTTGTGACGACTTTGCGTAACAATATCCTGCCCATAGTAATACCTTGAGACAGAAGCGTTGGATCTCTCCATGGAAGGAGAGCGCGTATGCATGTTGGGGAGCCTGAGCATACGAGCCAGATGGTGGGAGGTGTCCAGCCGACTGGCTAAAATCCAACGTTGGAACGCCCTCATCATCAGTAGACCTAAGGGAATGACTGCAATCATGGAGGCCATCATTCTGCTCAGTTGCAGACACCGCCGTAATTGCACTATGCAGCCCAATCGGAAGTGAGACAGGCATTTTTGAAAAGCCTGCATTCTGTGTTCCGTTATGCGGGCACAATTTGTAATTGAGTCCAGCTCCAGACCCAGAAACATAACCTGTCTGGTTGGGGTGAGCTGACTCTGTAATTTATTGCAAAGCCCAGGGAATTCAAGTGAGAAATCAGCATGCTTGTATGAGACATTGCTAATTCTCTCGACTCAGACAGAAGCCAGTCGTCCAAATAGTCCAGGATTTTTAATTCCTTTGTTCTCAGTGGAGCCAGTGCTGTCTCCACTGCTTTGGTGAATGTGCGAGGCGCCAGGCTGAGGCCGAATGGGAGAACGAGGAATTCGTAGGCCACGCCCTCGAAATGAAATCCTAAATATTTCCTGTGAGCTGGAAAAATGCCCATGTGAAAATACACGTCCTGTAAATCTATGGTTGTAAACCAATCCACAGGACATATTGAATTCAAAAGCTGCTTGTGTGTCAACATTTTGAATTTGTAAATTCTGAGATGTTTGTTCAGAATCCTCAGATCTAATATAGGGCGGATCCCCCCGTCCTTTTTCGGAACGAGGAAATAGTGGCTGCAAAAACCCTTGTGCATCTCGTTGTATGGAACAATTCAAATTGCTTGTTTCATGAGGAGAGATGCAATCTCTTCCCTCAGAACGGGAGCAGACGCTTCCCGGACGGATGACGTTATCACACCGGTAAAACGGGGGGGATGCATACGGAACTGTAACCTGTACCCCGCCTGCACTGTCTTCCCGACCCAGGGAGCGCACACCGTAAGCCAGCTCCACTGGGACGAATGCACTGACAGCCTGCCCAACGGGGCCGGAGAGTGAGAGCTTGTCACAGTTCCTACTCTCCCCCGAGTCAAAAGTTGGGGAAGGGCGCCCTCTTGTTGACAAGAAGGGCTCATTGTTAATGCCACTTGTGACCTGCAGTCTGAGTGTGGATTCATAGTTTTTCTTTGTACTAACACCCTGAGTTGCAATGCAAACACATAACTTTTTGCCCTGGGGAACATGAACAGAAACAAGATTGTGGTCCAACAGGGGGGGAACAAATGACGTTACAACCGTGTAACGGGTCTCTCACAACATGGTTTTGGCTGGCCGAGCCGCTCAAAAAACTGAAACTCACAGTCCTGATCAAGAGAGGAGTGACGGGTGTCCCAGACCCTCGCACGATGCCCCCCCGACAATTTTCCCGGGATGGGATGGGGGCTTCTTCCTCCTAACAGAGGATGAGGCAGCCTGTGGGGGATCCTTCGCCTTGGGCACGAATCTGTGCCTGTTCCACACCGATCTCGGCTGCTGATGTTGCTGCTGCTGAGTTGGGGGTTGAGGTCGAGGTCGATGCCTGGCAGCCTCCGAAGTACCCACACGTTTCGGGGGGGGTCCTTTAGGCCCCGGCTTGACAGCGGTCGGGACCGCGAAGGTCCTGGGCCACCTGGGTAGGATGACACACAGTGCCTCTTCCTGCTTCTTTTTCACCTAAAACCAGGCCTGAAGTGCATCAATGGATTTACCAAACCAGTCGGACATACGTTCAGGTATCGCTTGCGGTCCTTTTCAGTGGAACCAGACAAGCTAAGCCACAAATGGCGTTGAGCCACTACAGCAGTCGCCATGCTTTCCCGATGGAGACAACGGAACAACGGGCCATGCGTAAAATGAAATCGCCCGTGAGACGAATTTCATGCAAAATGCATGAAATTAGTGTTATGTAACTGCTTACATTTCTTAGTATGCATCCCCGCGGGATAACGCATCATGTAGCTCCCCCAGCAATTCAGCTTGATAGGCTTGGAGCATGGTGACCATGTTGAGAGACCGAGCAGCCAGACCGCTGGAACGGTAAATTTTCTCCAGCTGCACGGCAGAGTGGCGGCATTGACAACTAGGGAGAGTTGGATTAGCTTCGGACACACCACTGTTTTCCCCGGGAGGGATTTTACTACCCACCAGCCCATTCCATGTCGATTTGAGCTCCTCCATGAAATCAGGAAAAATGGGCAGGCGATGTTTGACCGGGGTTGGGGTTTTAGGCAGATAGTTGTTGGATCTGGGCAACGCTTCATCCTCGCGACGAGGGAGAGCGTCACTATTCTCAAAAGTTATCTTGAGACCGTCAGCTGCAGTTTCTTCCAACTGCAACGACGGCTCAAGTTGTCCGGAGAATTCGGGATGTATGTCGAGTTTGCCCATCTCTGTATCAAGAGTCACGGTTCCAGACAGGAGAGGGTCCTGCTCCCCTGCAGTGTCACCGAATAGCCGAGCGAGGAAAGCCACCCTCCTCCCCAGTGTTGTCCTCCGGAGACGGCGACAATGAGCGCACAGTCCGGGTTGGGTAATGGCAGCTTTCGCATGGACCATGCCCAGACAAACAAGACAGGAAGCGTGGGTATCCTTTTCGGCTATGGTGTAGCCGCAGGAGTGCGGGCAGGGACACGAACTGCTCCGACTGACAGTCGACTTGTCCCTGAACCGCTTGGGAGCTATCTTACTCATCTCGCTACTCAGACTAAACAACGAGTAGAAGAATAGCTGTGGTAGTTTGTTAGCTCGAAGCAAAACACTTACAGACAACACCCAACGGTGGGAGCACGCTCAAGCTTGCAAACTATCTAACCGCTGGCTAGATAGTTCGCAAGCTAAGGCTTCTCTTCAAATCAGCGTGAGGGGTCAGCTCAGCGAGGTGAAGAGCAATTGAAGTGAAGGGGATGGGGAAGGTGACGCGGTGTATATACCTGGGGGGACGGGGCCTCCTACCATCCCCATCGGCCTATTAGAATAGCCGTGATTAAAAGGGTCTTCAGGTGGGTCTCGCGAGGATGCAATCCCCCATAGCTGTGTTGTACTGAGTGAACTGACTGAAAGGAAACATCCTGTTTCAACAGGAAATACATCACTTTAAGGAGGGAAGATGCTCTTTCATTGTCACTTAAAGTAACTAATACTTGAGTATTTTAGTGAACTGCTTTTACTTAAGTAATTCTGCTTCCCAATACTTTTACTCTGACTTGAGTACAAATTTAAGTGACATAGCAGTTCTCCTACCTGAATGAAATGTTTCAGTACTTCCTTCTTTCTTCTCCTCTCCTCTCCTACCATTCATTTTCTCTTCACTACACAGAGACAGAGCGGTAATAATCTGACTAATGTTTCCTGTTTCCTCTCCTCAGGGTTATCCAGGAGAAACAGGAGGCATCGGAGGCACCGGGCCCAAGGTACCAAGCTCTGATCATTTATTATACTACATGTGTAATGTCAGATATGTTTTGGATCATTATCTATATGAAAAAACAAGTATATACATGCAGTGTAGGTCACAGGCTGCATCTGCAGTTCAACAAAGAATGATTTTCTCTTTCATTTCATTTTATTAATCAGAAGAGGCTTAAAACTATTCAGTATTTCACAAGAAAAAAACAGAAAAATTAGAGAAAAATCAGATAAAAAACACATAATGACTGTATAGTAGAAATGCGTTTTTCCTATCCCATAAATCATCTCACAACCCCTGAAAATTACCTCGTGACCCCCTGGGAGGTCCCAACCCCCAGGTTGAGAAACACTTATGTACAGTATGGTTAGACTGATATATCCAGACGATATTGTCCTTTTATTAAATATCAGATATCATCACCTCAGATGTGATGGAGGTTCCTCCTGACCACAGAAAACCTGACAGGACATTTGATTTTCTTTTGCACATTTTATTTTTTCATTTAATTGCTCAATTATGTTTGTTTTTTGTAAATTAATTCTTCATTTAAAGGCAGTAATGCCTCCCAGAGTTTCCTTTTCCACTAAATAGGTCTGGTGGAACTCCCTGCCTTAAAGAGCTGCTAACGCTAAAAGCATTTCATTAGTCATGTGAAATTTCGTTTTTCCTGATGATGTCAGTAGCATGTGAATGCAGCGTCAGTCAGTGTTAGGAAGGAAGAAGGAGCAGCTCACACTCAGTCAAGTCAAGTCAAGTCAAGTCAAGTTTATTTATATAGCCCTTTATCACAAGCATGTCTCAGAGGACTTTACAGAGAATGTGTCTAGCTAGATTTAACTAAACACAATCAATGGTGAACAAAATTATATAGGACAAGCATAGCGAAAAACACAAGGTAGGCAAGAGCAGATTTTAGCAAGACAAACAATCTACCAATCTGCCTAACCTACCCGGCACCCCAGCCTTAGACCCTAATGCACACAAGGAAAAACTCCCAGGAAAAACCTTAGTAGGAAAACTTGGAGGAAACCTTGGGCGGGCTGAGGCAAATAGGGAGAGAAAATGAGGAGAAGGGTTATTTTCTTCATTGACTCCCATGTATTTTTGAATTGGACAATGGAGTTTTGTAGCACGTTTAAATGTTCCCACGGGTCTTCAAACTCACTGAACACAGAAATGACTGGAAACTCTCAGTTCAAGTAAGAAAACGACTGAAATTGCAGCTAGATGTTTTTTACCCTGAGAGACAGACTCTTTGGTAGAATGAAAATGACTGGAGGCTGTTAATATGTTGAACTGGACCGATTCCCTACTAGGCCGCATTAAATAAAGTGAGAAACTGAAGAGTAAGATTGAGTGATTTCAGGTGATGCACAGTGAAAACTGAAAGTGAGTCAAACATAAACACAACTGTCATCACACTCCACATGCTTCATTTGTTTATGGGAGCGTCCCAGCCGGGTGGGACTGACAGAAATATGTGAACTTCATGAACCGAATGAGCGGACGACAGCCACATGGACCACAGCCTGATACTGAACCGCGTCCCTCGAGCAGTGGGAGTTTTGTTCTGATCTAAAGAGGAATTCCCTGAAAACTTGTTCTGCAGAATTAGGATTTTTTCTATAATTTCCCCTGAGCCTCCGACCACAGCCCTTGAACTGGGAAGCCTCCGCACAAAGCCCCCCAATTTTTCTATAATTATAATTAAGTGTTTTCTGTTGTTTTCGGGGTTTTGATCTCTCTACATCAAGGAACATTTTCAAATTGCATTGCCTGAGATGTCCGAAAGAGCATTTTATGGACACATTTATTCATTAAACATCTATTTTTTTAAATTCCATAATTCTTAATATGTAATATTAGAAAGGGTGAACAGCAAGTACAGTTTTGTTTCTCACGCAGCTCAGTGACGTCCTGGTGGAGTGGAGTGCGTTTCCTCTCATCTTGGTGACTCATAACTCAAAACTCAAAATATGTGGGAAAATTTCAGGAAAATGTCTGTTTTTGCAGCATAACAGGCAACAGTTGATGTCTAACATGGAAAATGAAACCAAAACTGCAGAGATACAGACATGAATGTTGTGAATCATGAATCTTGATATCCAGACCAAACATGAAGAAATGAAAGTAAAACAAAAATTCAACATGTTGTGACTTCAGGTCACACACTGTCATCAGCTGTTCTTACTATTCTGTAGACTGTACACACACACACACACACACACACACACACCAATGTTATTATAGTGAAGTAAAACTAAAACTAAGATGAAAACTAGGTGTTAAAAACCTTAAAAAAACATAAACAGAGAAAAATAAAAAAAAACTAGACTGTGAAAAAACTACAACTGAACTAAACCGATCTTGTCTGCTTGTAAAAGTTACTAAAATAAAATAAAAATAGTGCAGGGTAAAAAAGAGATAGAATTTTTGGGCGAAGAATTTTGAAGTGACCCCAATTGAAAAAATGAATGTAAATAAATAACAAAATTATTTATGATTTATTGTTTGTTTTATGCAAACAAATACAAAATACCTGTTCTGAACTTCTATCATTACAAAAGTACCACCTCTACCAATAATACTAAAGCAATAATTGAATCTAAATAAAAACTAAACTAAAACTAAACATTTGTTAAAAATATGAATTAACTGGACTTGTCTGTCTCTTCTTCTGTGGTGTTAATACCAGTTAAGAACACATGAAGAAACAGCTGAATATGAGCATCAGTCCAGACTTTGTTCTGCTAGGCTTTCTGTCTCCTTCTACCCATAATCCCTTGTATTTCGGGGTGGTTTCCTGTAGTTGGAGTTGCAGTTCTCTTGTTAGAGGACTGAGACTCTCGGTGCCGTTATTTGGTGCCACCAGAGTTCAAAGGTCATCGTTCTCACCTGGACAAACCAGCTGAACTGAGGGAGGAAACACTGCAGAGTTCAGAGAAACCGATCAGAACATGCTGGCTGTTGAACGCAGCCTCGGCCTCGTGGGTCTCTGTAAAACCAAAATAAAGAATTTCATAATGTTACAGAGTAGTTTTGCCATCCAGCCGCTTCCTTCCTAAAAAGTGGAACATTCCCTCAGCTCATGTTCTTCTCTCTCTCTCTCTCTCTCTCTTTTTCTCTCTCTCTTTCTTTCTATCTGTCTCTCTTTCTTTCTATCTGTCTCTCTCTCTCTCCTTCTCTCTCTGTCTCTCTCTCTCTCTTTCTCTATCTGTCTCTCTGTCTCTCTCTCTCTGTCTCTCTCTGTCTCTCTCTGTCTCTCTCACTCTCAATTCAATTAAATTCTCTCTTTCTCTCTCTTTCTTTCTATCTGTCTCTGTCTCTCTCTCTCTGTCTCTCTCTGTCTCTCTCACTCTCTCAATTCAATTAAATTCTCTCTTTCTCTCTCTCTCTCTTTCTATCTGTCTCTCTGTCTCTGTCTCACTCTCTCTGTCTCTCTCTCTCTCTGTCTCTCTCACTCTCTCTCAATTCAATTCTCTCTCTCTCTCTCTCTTTCTCTCTGTCTCTCTTTCTATCTGTCTCTGTCTCTCTCTCTCTGTCTCTCTCACTCTCTCTCAATTCAATTCTCTCTCTCTCTCTCTCTTTCTCTCTGTCTCTCTCTCTCTGTCTCTCTCTGTCTCTCTCACTCTCAATTCAATTAAATTCTCTCTTTCTCTCTCTCTCTCTTTCTATCTGTCTCTGTCTCTGTCTCACTCTCTCTGTCTCTCTCTCTCTCTGTCTCTCTCACTCTCTCTCAATTCAATTCTCTCTCTCTCTCTCTTTCTCTCTCTCTCTCTCGCTCTCTCTTTTTCTCTCTCTCTCTCTCTCTCTCTCTCTCTCTCTCTCAGGGAACCAAAGGTCTGGACGGCCTGCCAGGCAGCGATGGTGAACCTGGAGAAGATGTGGGTGGATAATTGATCAGAAATTATAAATGATTTTGAATTAGTGATATACTGTATATATACGCGGTGTCATTTCAACGTTCCCCTGCTGTTTGTCTCCCCAGGGTGCTGTAGGAGTCCCGGGGGTGATGGGAGAGCCGGGAGTGTTTGGTGTCAAGGTAACGCCGAGGCTCTTCCCTCCGATGGCATCAGCACTACATGAACTTTATTCACCTTCACAGACATTCACATGTATTTTGATTTGTTGTTTTTTTTTAAAAAAATATAAGACAGTAAATGTATTGATGATGTGCGGTCTTGTCTCCAGGGCAGTAAGGGGGACCGTGGGGCGCGAGGCCGGCGGGGCAGAGTGGGAGCTGTGGTGAGTGTTCAGCAGGGCGACACACCGGCCCGTCACTGGAAGCTCACAGGTTTGAGTCCTACAGCGTACAGGTGTCACTGAGTCTCACCTGCTGACTCACTGATAGACTGTTTGAATGACAGCGGGCAGTAGAGCGAAAAAAACACAATTCTCCAGTCTCCTCTACCGGAGCAACAGATCATAGAATCACTGATTTGGGGGTTTTATCATGGAGGAAGAAACACAACCCAAGACACTACCAGAGCTACACAGAGCTTTAAGTTTTAAGGCTCAAACACAAAACTCAGCTGTGAGCTGCTGGTAGAGAGAGCAAGAGGTCAAAGGGCACAGGGAGCGTTACATCACTCTCTTCTCACTGCTGTGTAACACAAAGTTTGACAACAACTTGCAAGCTATCTACTTAGTGTTAGCTGCCCTGAAGAAACAAAGGAGATAATGTGTTATTATGTTTCATTTTTCTAACTGTATTGCATTATAGTTCATTTTTAACTCTCAACCTTGTTTCTATGCTTATGGTCCTTGGATCCCCTCAAGTTAGTGCCCCTCCCCCCCAGTTTAAAAAGTCCTAGAGTGCAGCTGAAGTTCTGAACCAGAGGATGAGGGTTCATGACGTCCCGCTGCGACAGGTTTATCACCTCATCCCAGATCTCTGCTCAGATAGAGACGTTTGAAGGCCTGTTTCCACTCTGACGCTGAAGCTGAGACAAAACACCAGACACACACTGCGGTGTGTGTGGGGAGACGCCCGCTGCCACCAAACTGCTGAAATAACTGAAAAAAGGCGCAGGTGTCCTGTGTGTTCTCAAATTTACAGTCTTACATTTTAGGCCGTCTAAAATGTAAGACTGTAAATTTGAGAACCTCAAACTATGACAACAACACCATGTGACCATTTACTTAAATTTCCCTCAGCTGTTTCATGCGGTCGATGGGAGTTTTCACACATCAGGTTTCATGTGGGTGGAAGTGACATTAGAATGAGGAAGAAGGAGGGAACGTCCCTGAGAAAAAACACAGTGATGAAACTCAACTCACATAACAACAACAACAGAAGAAGAAGAAGCTCTATCTACATGTTTTGATCCAAATACGATATGACATCTATCCCTGTGCAATCAGAGGTCACATGTGATGCATCATGGGACATCTGGAATGAAGCCTATTGCTGTTGTCAGATGAAAACCACGTATCTGAAGAATAAATATTTTCTCACAGACAGCCAGGTGTTTTTGAAGCGGAGTTTTATGAAACTAAAACAACATATAAACCACCAAGAAAAAAAAAACCCAAAACCTGCACAGACTAATTTGGTGAACAGCTGTATCAAAGCCTCCATTCAGTCTGCTGGTTTTTGGTGTTTACCTGTCTGGGATTAGACTATGTACAGCATGTAACATCTTAATGTGATTTCTCCATCAAAAGAAGGATATAAAATTTGTATCTGTATTGTGAAAATAAGCCTCAGATATCGTTATGATGCTGCTTTAATGATATGTAGCACAAATACACTCATATTTATGGTTTAGTTTGTTGTTTTTTTACCATAATTTTTTTCACCCCTGCTTATTAAATTAATATTTCAGTCGTCGCTGTTGAGTGAAAACCTCATAACTCCAATTTTGGTGATTTTCATTTCATTTTAAGGATCACATGAGGAAAGTCTCCGACCCTCTGGACTGATGAAACCTTTTAAAACCAGTTAGATGAACTCAAAACTGCCTTCAAACTGACATCAGAACAGTTTTTCAGTCTGAACAGTTGACATTTTGGAGATCGGAGGTTTCCACCCGACAGCAGCGACGCGTCTCACTGCTTCCTCATAGTTTTGCATCAGCTCTGTTTCTATTTTTACTCTGCTGTCTCTCATTCTGCTTCTGATGAAGCCTTACTGTCTTTAAGATGGATCGATGACATCGGTTCATTATCTGTGTATCTATTTGTCAATGTATCCATAACAGGGAACGCAAGGAGAGCGAGGAGACGCCGGAGTGCCGGGGAAACCAGGACCGAAGGGCCTGCAGGGCCAGCCTGTGTGTACACACACCACTCTGTCACATTACAACACGTTAAAACTGTTAGAACGAGGGTTAGACCGACAGATCAGAGTGATACACTACCTGTCACCAGTCTGGACCACCTGACAGTCCACAGTCTGGACCACCTGACTGAATGTTCTGTTCTTCATTCTCTTAAAGCCATTTTGATCTAAAGGCTTCTGCTTAAATGCTTGAAATGAGTTTCTTAGACAAATATAAATAGTGAAGTTGATCCTATGTATGAATTTCTTTCCAAAGCCTTTGCCTTTCCATCAAGGCAAAGGGCGGCTGCTTTAAAGAATCTAAAATATAAGATAGTTTTGATTTGTTTAACACTTTTTTGGTCGCTGCATAATTCCATTTGTGTTATTTCACAGTTTAGATGTCTTTACTATTATTCTAAAATGTGGAAAATATTAAAATATAGAAAAATGTGGTGTGTCCAAACGTTTGACTGGTAGTGTATATCAGGCCGATATTGGTCTTTTAATTAAATATCAGATATCATCTCCTCTGATATGATGCAGGTTCTCCTGACCACAGCTGCAGGAAAACAGGCTGGAAAACCTGACATGACATTTGATTTTCTTTAACTTTCTTTTTATTCATTCATTTAAAAGCAACTCTAAAAGAATTCCATTTGTTTTGTTTTGTAGGGGGCCAAAGGAGAGACGGGATCAGATGGTGACAAGGTAAGGTCTGATGGACATTTCCTCAACACAACTATGAAACTGTTTAAGATCAGAGGAGAAGATCTCTCTCTTGGCTTCAGCAGATAGAATTTTATTTTTTATTTTTTCAATTTTCTCTCCATCCATTAGTTTCTGTAGGTGTCACTCTCTTCTCTGTCTGTTCAGCCATGGTGGCTATCGCTGCTCATGCTAACTACCCAGTTCTTCTTCTGCTGTTGATTCCAAACAAACTGCAAATGGACATGATGCAGATTATTACTTTAATTGTATTGGCATAGAATAAAATGTAAAAAAAAATACATCGGTGCATTGGCCAGCGATGACAGGCCGTCAGGTTTAGTCAAACGTAAACACAGTTTGTCTTTTATTACAGTTTGTGTTTTTTGCCTTCTTTCTCTTACTCTCTTGTTATGAACTTTGTTTTTAGAAAAGTGCTTTATAAAGAAATTTTGTAACATCTACAGAGGTGTGACCAAGTCAGTCTCAAGTCTTGAGGCTCAAGTCTCAAGTCAAGTCTCAAGTCTAAATGTAGAACAGCAAGTCAAGTCAGAACAAATCAAGAGTCCAGTATCAATTTAATATCTTAAAGAAAACTAAATATCTAGGACTTTTCAATGCAATATGGTTTTAATAGGATAAAAACTTGGTAAGAGCATCATGAGTTTGATTTCTATAATCAGTTTCAACTTCAATAAATTCAATCATTCCATACAAATTCAGAAAACAGAATTTAAATTCAGTCGTCCGCTGGAACAAATCTCATCACTTTCAATCTAAGTCATTTACACAAACACAAGATCTCAAGTCAAGACTTTAGAAACCTTTTCAAGTCATCAAAGTACAAGTCAGAGTCAAGTCCCAAGTCACCAGAACCCAAGTCAAGTCAAGTCTCAAGTCTTCTCTTCATGCATCAAGTCAAGTCTCAAGTAATTAAAACTGTGACTCGAGTCCCCACCTCTGCATGTCTCTCATAAGGAGAATGACCTTTATGGATGTTGTTCATCATGTGGATCAGCTGCTGGTCTGGTTTTTGTCTCCTGACGCTCAGCTTCCTCTCATCACATGTCGGGTTTTTCTGCCCACAGGGTGCGTCGGGGAAAACGGGCATCAAAGGTGTGAAAGGAGAAAAGGTAAACCGGCTGGTTTCTGGGTAGAGACGCTGTTCTGTTTGTTACTTCACTTCCTGTTTCCACACCTGCCGGGTGTTTCTCACCAGTCTGTTCCTGGTTCCTCTTGCAGGGCGGCGTGGGCGAGCGCGGAGACAAAGGACAGGTGATCACTCTATTTTTAATTTCTTACCGTGACGTCATCGAAATACATACACACACACCCACACACACACACCCACACACACACACACACGTATCTGATTTGAATCTGTCCATTTGAAAACAAAGCGACACCTGCTCTTACAAAATGATTCACAGAACAAAGATAAAGATACAAAGATTAGTACAAAGATTTATTGTTTTTTTTACCTTTATTGTCCCGACAAGGAAATACGTTTTGCAGCCAGTAATAAGTAATAAAAGTAATAAAAAGTAATAAAGTAATACAAAAAATAGAATTATGTTTAATGATAAACTTCAGGTTCATGACTACTTCCCAGAATAAATTTATAGCATTTTTGTAAAAGAAGGATCAAGGTTCGAAATAAAGTTGAACCTAAAATAATCTTTGATCTTTGCCTGTTGTCATGAAGAACTGCAGACATGATCTGTTGTATAGTGAGTGAGCAAGTTTAAAACTCTGATTCTATACATGAAATAGAAAAAGAAATAGAAAACAGATAGGATCACATATTTCTATAAAAAAATACATAATAATTACTTAAATTACTTTTTGTTAGTTTAGCAGTTTGGCAGCTGAGACAAAAAGTTGATTTTGGACTCTGGTTGTAAGTCTGTAGATTCACTTCAGTCGTCCAGGTGGTAAGATGTCCAAAGAAAATAGAAACAAAATCCACTGGACTTCATTTTGATTGATTGATTGATTGATTGATTGATTGATTGATTGATTGATTGATTGATTGATTGAGTGATTGAAGCCTTTATTTAAACAGGTAAGTCCCATTGAGATCGAGATCTTATTTTCAAGAGAGAGCTGCATACAAACATAAATATTCCAAAAAACAAAAAATAAAACAGAATTGCAGGGCGTAAAACAAATTCGAAACAAATAATTTACAGTTACAAGACATTCCACATGCAAACATATTATGAAAGACTTTTAATTAAGAAAAACAAGAGCGATCCTTTATAATAATAAATAAGTTCAGTGGTTTTGTTTCTATTTTGAAATACTTTTTTGGACACTGGATGAAAGTGACTCCATCACTTCCACCTCACGCTTTCATATTCTCTCTATCTTTCCATCTCTCTTGCTTCTCTCTCTCTCCCTCCTCTCCTCCTTCCTCTCATCCCTCTCTCTCTCCCTCCTCATATCGATCCTCTCCCTCTCTCTCTCTCTCTCTCTCTCTCTCTCCCTCCAGCGTGGAGTGAAAGGTGCGGTCGGTCGTGATGGCGTCCCCGGCCCCGTGGGACCGCCCGGCATCCCGGGACCCAGGGGGAAGACCGGTCCCATCGGCGACCTGGGGGTCAAAGGTCGAGCGGGGCCCAAGGGAGCTCAAGGTGGCCCTGTGAGTAGTAAAACAGTGGCAAATGACAAATGGTAGCTTGAAATTTAACAGGATCATATTTTTCCTTTCCTGTAATAGGATACAGCAAAGATAAAATAGATTATAAATAGTAGAGAAGAATGTAGCAAAAGATGGTAAACATGCCCAACCAAAAAATCAAATTTCAATACTAGAACATGTTAACAGGATTCCCACAGGCCTCGAAAATCCCTGAAAGTTACTGGATTTGAGAAGAATCAAATAAGGCCTTAAAGGTTTTGGAAGATGAATGGATGGCCATGGAAGTGGTCCTCACCTCGCTCCCATCCACACTTCACATCCTGAGGAAAACCTGTGATGCAGATTTGTGTTGAAACAGCATCAGGTTTAAAATAAAGGACTTCAGCAGGATTTCTTCTCTTGACAAGATCATGAATGAAAAATAAGCCTTCTGTATCTAATTTTGATAATACTTTAGATTAGGGAACACATATTAGCTATTAATAAATTGCGTATTAACATGCATATTAGTAGTGTATTGGTACATTATTAATCAAATCTTTTATTAGCACTTTATTCTGCACTATTCTACTGTTCTATAAGTAAACCCCATAAACTGGGTTTCCCCTCAACAGCCTCCTAATGAGAGTTTATAGCAGTAAGGCAGTAAGGAAGTTGTTGCACATGAATTGGGCTTTTAGTAAGTTTCACTCAGTATGGAGCTAATAAAGTGGGAAATTATCAGGAAGGAAAACCCATAGTTAATAGTTAACATGTTCCCTAATCTAAAGTATTAACCTACTTTTGACCAATGTCCATGGACCATGTCTTACCACAACACATGCCAATACTGCTTCCTTGAATTTCACCAAAGACCAAAGAGTACAGCAATTACAAATTTGCAAATAAACTCCCGCACACTGTCTCATACTTACAAACCTTCTAATGACCTTCAGGTGTGTTATGACAATCTTATTTATTCTTGTTTTATTGCCAGTAGAGCACTTTGTAACAATTTTGTAATTAAAATTGAGTTTTTACCGCAGATTAAGTGATTGATTGACATTCAAGATTGTTCTTGATCAGTGACATTATGTCAAAACAAGGACTAATCTGCTTTATTTCAAGACATTTTCACTTTTGAAGACATTTTTTCATCAAACTGTTCTTGAATCATCAAACATCTACTCTCATTGCTAGATTTTGCCATGTGTTTTAATCAAAACACGATTTTACAACTTGATACAAGATTAAATGACTTGTCAAGCTGGGTTTTTTTGCAGTGTAGCCAGGAAGATGAACTGACTGATTTGCTGACTGGTTGGTCCTGCTCAGGGTCCTGGTCTGACAGATGAGCAGGTGCTGCAGCTCTGCAGAGGAGTGGTGACCGCCCAGATCTCCCAGTACGCTTCCTCCATCCGGGCCAAGTGTTCGCAGGGCTGCCCCATCAACAACAGGACCCTGATCGGGCCCCCGGGGACCAAAGGGCCGTCCGGACCGGCAGGCAAACCGGTGAGTCACACAGCCGCATCAACCAAACTCACAGGTTTCTGAAGTGATGCAGCAGCGGCCTAAAGGTTAGAGAGACGGGTCTGTGACCAGCAGGTCGCTACCTTTGATTCTCCGGACAACCTGGGAAAATGTGTGCGGGGATAGTGAATATTGTTCTCATTTGTAGTGTTGTCACAATCACTGAAATTTCAATACCACTTCAATTCCTTAGGGGAAAAAAAAGAATGGGGAGCACTGCTGGGATATACATGGTTAAAAATGAATTATAAAAGAATGAGTAGAATCCAAAAAGCAAGAGGACCAAGGCACTCCCTCCCTTAACAAGACAAGATTAACACGACTAAGAGTCTAACAGCCCCGCGACGCTTAATTCTGTGGAAGCGTCTCTACCAGGCATCGAACTCGGGTCTTCTTATTGAGAGTCTGCAATCTAACTTTGACCCACGTGACCTAAAGTGGCGAACAGAGCAACCGACCGACCGACAACGCGATCCTTAGAGCCCCTGCTGTCGTGGGGCTAAAAATGTCTTTATTAGTATGGCATGTTTCTGCTGAACATTAAAATAACTCTGACGTGTTTCAGCCACAACACTCCCTGACGAAGGCATGAGAAAGAGCGCCTTGGTCCTCTTGCTTTTTTGGATACGACTTCAATTCTGTTGCAAAAGACTGAATTCAATACTGAATTTTATAAACGTTCAATACTTCCACCAAATGTGTCCCGCAAGCTGAAATTCCGCTTCAGCATCACCTCCGTGGGGTGTAAAAGTGCGGGTTGGAGTAGTTAGAGAAGGAAGAAGGTTTTCTTGTTTGCCGTGGTATCGTAGTGGTATCGAAATTTTAGATATTGAACTTAGTATTGGTGTTGAAGACAAAATATTGGTATCGTGACAACACAGTCGAGGTGCCTTTGAGCAAGGCTTCGACTGCTCCGGTGTGTAACTGTATGGATGTGAAGGAGGACGGGGTGAAAAAAAGCAGCCGCTGCCTGGATAAGAAATGGTTACCAACAAACAGAAGCTTAGAGGTGGATGAAGCTCAAGCGTTGGGGGTCTTTGCCCTTATTTTTCTTTCCACTTGCCTCGATCCATCAGGGCAAAGCCGGGAAGGCCGGCGCCAAGGGAGCGAGGGGTGTTCAGGGAGACAGAGGAGTGGAGGGTCAGAAGGGAGCGCAGGGCGACAGAGGTAAGTTCAGACTTTTGATGAAAAATGGTCCCACCTTGGACACTTCAACAACTGGCAGGTAGTGAACTCAAGAACTCAAGTCTTTCCTTCAATGGGCCAGCAGTGCAAGTCTTCCCTTTACTGTACCTGATTCTTTCTTAATGTTTGTCCTGTTCACAGTTGTTGTTCCTGTTCAAGATGCTATAGAAATATAGAAAGTGCCAAGAAATAAGCCACAGAAACATCAGTTAGAAGCTTATAATTTTGCCGTTCAATCTACAGTAACAAATTTGAGCGGCGCTCTAGTAAAGTCCCAGTGTTTCCCACAAGTTCTTGGTGTTTTTCTTGACAGGTTCAAAGGGACCCAAAGGAGGCAGAGGGGATCTTGGTAAAGGCCTCCCAGGACACGATGGACACCAAGGCCTCAGAGGTATGAAGCTGTTCCCACTGACACTGATAACTCCAAACTCCCCAAGATGTCAGAAGTTGTTGGAAACCAAATTTGTCTGTTGATCCTCTTTTACTTCTACTTGAGAGGGACATTTTTTCCACCCTGCATTTCACAGTTTCCTCAGGGGAAATGGATTGAATTTTTACTACTTTTCCCCACTGGTTGATACTTAACGTTATCATGTTCTGATTTCCTCTCTCCAGGTTTGCCGGGTCACCCAGGAGAACCCAAGCCCGGCATGGAGGGTCCCCGCGGCCCCCGTGGCTTCCCCGGTCCGGTGGGTCCAACCGGCATGGCCGGGATCGCAGGAGTGCCGGGATTTTGCGAGGCGCGAGACTGCAGCATTCATGCGCCGGTGATGCGCAAAGAGCAAGGCCTGGTGAAGAGACCCCACAGCACCAAGATCTAAACCCAGCCACGGAGCTTAGGATGGGCGACAAGGGCTGCTCGGAGCTTAGGGGGTTTGGAGATTCGTGTCGTGGCAACTTGGTTCATTTCATTGATATTCTGGTTGACTTGGGAATTGGGTTTGAACGGGAACGTGCTTATCATGTTTATGGCAATGGTCTGATTCAATTCTTACATTGACTAGTGTTGAAATGGAGGTGGGCCCAGTACAGTTCCATGGGGCGCTCTGCTGTTGGACAGGTTTGGTGAGAAACGGTGGACTCTGTACAGAGATGAAGCCAGCAAAGAGGACTTTCCATCTGAGCCAGTCAAGGCTTCAAGTGAACTTTTAACATCTCACAGTTTTTATACTTCTGCAAGGCCAAAACTCTATATCACTTTTTTTCCAGACACAATTGAGTCTAATGTATAAAATTTGAGAAAGAGACTAAATGATCCCCCAGTCTGTCAGGCTTTTGTTTTTGTTTCTGGTTCCAAAGTCACTACAAAAAAATAAATTAAAATAAAAAATGCAATGTAAATATTTTGTAAAGTATCTCAAATACATGTACTGTGTTCTGAAATATGTTTCAGATAAATGGTCTCTGACATTTTTTAATTTGAGTCCTCAGTTTGTCAGTCATCACATTTTAAAGTTGTGCTTTTCATTCACAATGTTAATTTCTAAAACAACATCCTCCAACATCATCATCATTCCTATCACTTACATTTTAAGTTGAATGACTTCTTGACTCTGCAAACACACGCAGACACTTAGGATTTGGAATCAAGTCTCTATAGCCGTTAGTTTCATAGTAATGGCTAAAAAATGCTAATCGTCTAGTTCACCATGCACCAAAATCTCATCAGCTGTTTCTTGGCCAAAGGTGTATCTATCTGCCAAACTTAATCCGTTCATACGGTTTTGAGATATCCTGCTGACAGACAAACACGTCTGCTACTGACGTGCATCCACGACACAGTGTTGTTTAGTATGATTACTCTGCTGCATGTGTTGTTTGAGATTCCATCGATGGACTGACAGAGAGACAGGTGTAAGAATAGATACACAATTAATCCCCAGGGAACAAGTTTCAACTAAGATACAGCGTAGTTAGCAAAGGTTGATGGCCCTTACGTTAGAGCTCCACTACCAGCATCGTGTCGTGTCGCCATCAGCGCTGCGTCAACATGACGTTCTCCCTGCTCCACAGAGCGC
The DNA here is from genome assembly GCF_048128805.1 of Centroberyx gerrardi. Classification (NCBI taxonomy): domain Eukaryota; kingdom Metazoa; phylum Chordata; class Actinopteri; order Beryciformes; family Berycidae; genus Centroberyx; species Centroberyx gerrardi. The sequence continues at coordinate 3,137,174 of NC_136008.1, read as the reverse complement.
GTTGATGGATACACCAGAAAACAATCAATTCAACTTCATTTCAATGAGGGAGAACGCGTGCGTCAGCCATCGAGAATTTAACCTCAGTGATTTTTTAGCTTGGACGCAGCCATTTGACGCAACGCAACGCGAGCAGTGGAGCATCTTTCAGTGCTAGTAAAGGAATCATTCCTTCAATTGGCTGATGGCTGTAGTGGAGCGGGGCCGTTATTCATCAAGCTATCATGGAAAAGACTGCAGAATCTACCATGAAAATGATATTAAGACATTTGCCACGTCTGATTCATGAAACTTTCTTACAGCACCAAAAAAACCCAATTACATACATTGATAAATCAGACAAAGCCGTTGATTGAGCACCGTGTGAAAACAATTGACTGTTTGCATATGACACACCAAAAATGTTAAAAAGGAAGACTTGCCATTAAGGTCCTCCAGTAGTGTGAGCTTTGCCATGGTTACCGGGCTTCACCATAGGCATTGGCCTAAAGCGCACATCATCCAATCATCCAATTATACTCTGTGCCTCCATAGAGAGCCTATGCGTCTGCCGAGACGTTTGATGCAAAAAAAATCCACATTAAGTATTGAATATTACATTCCAAAACTTAAATGTGGTAAGATAAATGTGATTTCTCTCATCATCTCATCCTCTCTGGCTGAAGGTGTGTTGATCAGTGAGACCAGCTGCTGTAGTGTTGAGAAAACCTGCAGACACATGGCTGTCAATGCCACATTATTTTAGTGTATAGTGATAACATTTGAACACAAATCTTCTTGAATGCATTAAAATAATTTCTAGTTCATCTTCTAGATAAAATATAGGGGTTTCACTGCTACCGCTACACATTTTACTATCAAATTCATTATCACACAACATGTAGGAATTTCAATCATTTTAATGAATTGTGAGACCGACTGCAGAAAAAGGGTTAGAGAACTTTTTTTTATTGCTTTAGAATGAGAGCAGCGAAAGATCATGGAGGTTACAGCTTACTTTTGGTATTCACTGGATAAATAACACTTAACAGTACCGAAAATATATTAAAAATATAAAAAACAAACAAAAAAAAAATAGTAGCATATACAATCAATCTGTCATATATAGTTGATCAGATATTTACAAAAAAATCAGTCTATTCTATTCAATACAGTGTTCTGGTTACAGCGCTCATAACCCCTCCTGATATGTTGTCACAAGTTTAGGATACTAAAAGTAAAATGGTTTTGGTCACAAGTACAAACCAGGACACAAACAGGTAATGTCAGTGATATGAATGAAATACAGTACAGTACATTGCACTTGGTGCTGAAACCCTCTGGGCCCCGTCTCCCAGTCTTTCTACTGCTATAGCGACATAAATGGCAGTGTATGATCAAAATTCTCAACGTGTCACTTAAAGGGGCAATAAGTAAGACTTTTCTGATTGTTGATCGATACCAATAACTCATCGATTACTTGGCCAGCTGCTAGTTTAATGGCGTTCAAAAATTTTCTGACCTGTACTCTGTTTTAGTATAAAAACTCTCACTATGGTGAATTATCGTAATTTTGTGATTTTTAACCAATAGAGACAATAAAGTGCAAAACCCCAAACAGGATCAGATCTGCTAAACCTGAGATGATTGCCTCACTAGCTTGTGCTTTTACTGGCAGTAAACTTAATGTGTGTTTGGTCTGTCCAGACTCGCCAACAACACTCTTGGCACTCCCACATGTACGATACTTGGCTTACTACGCTCTCTGTGTCTGTGTGAGACACATTTTCATGATTGTAAACTCTCTTTCATTAAGTTTGTCCTAAAGAAGGAAAGACAGGACTGGATCTGTGAAACGGGGCCCAAACACTCTGGCAGCCATATTGGAGGTCCACCGCTGTTGTGTTTCTGTCTGTCTCAACAGAATTGAACAGACTGTGAATTGTCTGTTTTTGACTGAACTGATCATTTCATCATTGATCCATCTGATTGATTTAGTGTTTAGATAATGTCAGCTTATTAGCTAGCTAACCATAGTATCTGGTCAGCTAACATCACTGTCTTGTTGTTAACACATCTGATTAGCACACTAGCTAACGTATCTAGTAGCAGCTAGCGTTAGCATGTTCACATTAACATCAGTGTGTTTGCCGGCTAGTTAGCTAGCTAACAGTTTGTTCAGGTTAACTGAGCTGAGTCTTCTCAAGCTACAACTCAGAGTGTTTTGGAGTAGAGACTAGGGCTAAAGACAAGACAGTTTACTGTGTCACAGTAACCAAATCCACCTTATCACACTATTCACTTTTACTGAGAACATTACTGAATGGATCTACAGCCACACCACAACAAGCTGATCAGCTCTCTGTCTCTACATTGGCTGTTATATAAATCCACTACGTGTGTACAGTGAATTCTCCAGTGGACCTCCATGGCGCCAGATGTGTTTGTGAGGATATTAATGACACAACTGCAAAGTCTCAATTGACATTTTGCACCTCTAATAAAACATGGTGCATTGTGCATAGTATTAAAATGAATGTAGCATTCCATAATCTTTAATCAGCAAGAAGCTTTGTATTTTCAGCCCTGAGGGTCATATTTAAGCCACTAAGTGTTTTTGGAGGCGTTAACGCTGTTGTGTGAGTGTCGGTTCTGACCTGCTGACCTGAGCGCTCGAGCATACTGCATGTGGAAACCGGACCGACATTTGGCAGGAGACGTTTAGTTTGATGCTATTATGTATTTTAAGGAGTGGCAATGCTAGGGCGCATAAACGGACGAGATTATTGAAATGGATCACTCCCAACGATTTACAGTACTAAACTAAAACAATTTCCCTTTAACTGTGTGCGGTATTTAATGCCCAGAGGAAGCACGGACTGACTTGTCACCCTGAGAAAGCTTTGGCTGCTGGGTTTCTTGTTCAAAGGCACAACATGCAGAGAGGACAACAAATAAGAGAGAGACAATTACTCTATTTCAAATGTCAGAGGAGAAGATTAAAAATATTTTAGCTGCCAAATAATACTGGTGTTATTTTATCACAGCTTGACAAAATGAACTCAGGTATTCTAATGGAAAAATTGTGACTGTCTTGATTTGCGTTAGTGGGCTTAATAAATCAGTCGCTAACCTGAAGAAAGCAGCGCTTGTCATGTTTTTGTGCACAGAAGTAGTTAGTGCACCTCTTAAATAAGTAAATCCAGCCTTAAGAAACATGAGATGAGTGTATACGCTTTCAACTACTGTCTGAACTGAGGGGAAAAACTTCAGTAAACATAACATTCACATGATACAATGCCCTAGGTTGTAGATGCCGTGCGTGTAATTATACCAACAAAGATGAAAGTATTTGGAGATGAACGAAACGGAGATGAAACATGTTTTCTGCTCTACTTGTTTTTCCTCTAAAGAAATGTTACAGATATGGAAGTACTGGAATGTGCTTTTCATGTGCGGTACAATCATTTAATCTCTGTATGGTAATTATAATACTATTTTGTGTAACAGTAAATGCACCAGAGACGAAAACTGGGGTGCGCCATTTCAGGCTTCTTTGGCAGGAGATTTGAATTTGATCATTTTCCTTCATAAATTAGAAGTACAGCCAGTAGACCAGCAGGAATATTAAATGTTAAGATTTTATAATTCATTCCTATGTTTCATGGTCACATTATGTAATAAATAGAATAAATATATGAATTACTTAATAATATATAATAAATAATAACAAATTTCACTAGTAACACTGTCTGCATGACACTGCATGGCGAGGCAGAAAACCATATTCCCTAATTTCCTAAGTTTGTTTATGTTTTTCATTGTTCCTCAGTTTGGAAATCTCTTTTTATATACACACACACACACACACACACACACACACACAGGTATATACGTCTATATAGAACAGTTATCCAGGAATACAGTGCAAAGGCCAGTGTGAAAATGCCTACAAACTGTCATTGCATATGAGAGAGATACCCGTACCATAAGCAGCAGCTTCACTATTTTCTACTATATGAAATGCAAAGCAGCCCAACATATAATAACAGCACCAACCAGACTGAGATTCATTCACGAAGGTAAACGCTCCGAGATCAAACTGGGAGATTCTTGTGAACTGCAGTGTGTCTGGCTCTTCCCACGCAACGGACAATCCCAACGATCACCAGAACCAGCAGCAGACAGCCTAAGGGTATCAGCAGCACTACAACAAAGAGAAGGAAAAAAAAACAGTGAAAATTACTTCACACACTCCAAAAAAAAACATAAGACACACTCTCTACCTTTAAAGGAAAAATCCCTCCTAAAACACAAATGTTTCAGCGGTGTAAAACAAACCTGACGTTTACCATTGTAAACGTCAGGTTTTGGTGTCAGTCCCTCAGAATCAAAGAGCGAGGGCTTCTTTCTAGAGCCGCCATTTTGCACCGAGAGACGTTCAACAATCATACAGGGAGAAATCCATCGTAGAAGAGGAGAGAGACCAGTTTCTCCAGCCAGGTTGGTGTGTGTTGAAGCGGTGCTTGTTCTCTTACTTCTTGTTCTCTCTTACTATGACTATCGCTCTCACTCCCTCCAATTTCAGGCACGTTTTCTGAGGGTTGACGAAAGGCATTCTGGGAAATGTAGGAAATCACTAACTGCAGTAGAAGTAGACGAGGCAGTTGAGGGAAAGTGGGTTCACCAAAAAAGCGAATTACAAAACCTCACAGACGGATGAGATCTAACAGTGCAGGAGGATCTGAGGGGGATTTTGGGTAAATGTAATGAGGATTCATTGCCACAAATCAACCTGATGGTCCGTACCATAACGCTCACGCTGATGTGCAGTTTCAGTCTTGTTTGGTGCAGCAGCCTTGATGTGGTTGGCATCAGTGCAAGTTTCACCATAGAAGAAGATCCTCTTCTCCTCTGCTGCACCCAGCTCCTACAGAAGAAAAAATGAAATGAAAGAAAATCAGACCTGGATCAAAGAGTATCTGCAGATACTCACCCCATCAGGGTGAAACAAGACCCTGAGGCTTCTCGCTGTACTTTATCCCTTACATATGACAGACCAGTGGTTCCCAACCCAGTCCTCAAGTTCCCCCCCGTCCTGCAAGTTTTTGTTCCAGCTCTACTCTTGCACACCTGATCCAATTAATGGCTTAATGCTGATTGGTTGAGCAGTAGAAACACATCTACCTGAACAGGGCTAATGCTGCATTCCATTGTACTCAGAGCTCGGAGAAAAACGACTTCCAACACGGAAAAGTGCAACAGAACGGTCGTTCAAGTCGGAATTCCCATTTGGAGATTTGGGCAAGACTCATTCCGCCCGAGTTCTCCGACAGAAACGCATTTAGATCGGAAGTCGGTAATTCCAACTCAGAACTATCGACTTCCAATGGAATGCAGCATAACATCAAAGTGTGTAGGCCTTAATTGATCAGGTGTGCAAGAGCAGAGCTGGGACAGAAGCTGGCAGGACAGGCGGAGCTACTGAAACACTGTGACAGTACACATTACAACTACAGTCAAAGTTAAGTTGAATATTGAGATTTGGGTAACTTACATTGTGACAAACGATGGTGACGTTTACTTCAACACATCGGTCCAGAGTGATGCTTCCTGGCAACAAGGTCTTGCAAGGAGTCTGACACCCCTCAGGAATACGTTCGAAGCCGGCAAAGGGCTGCAACAAGGAAACACCACAACAACAAAAAGTCACTTTCTGAGTCCTAAACAAGCTTTTCAATTTACATGTAAAGAGTTTTACTCAAAAATGAGATATCCACCATTGAAAAAAACAAACACGACACATTGGAAAGGCCTCCTGCTTTGTTTAGATAAGAACCATCTGTAAAATTAAGACATTTCTATTGTTGAGGACTCCGGAGAAAGTAATTCATGATTTTATTTCCTCTTACTTGGACTACTTCACCGCTCTTTATTCCTGTCTCAATCAAAATAGAATTTAATTTGGACAAAATGGGCAAACCTACAGCGCTCAGTTAGTGGGGTTGGGACGCTCTACTCTGCTGCAGCCCCACTTTGTGTTTTAGGTTGATAAGATGATTGGATTTTTACATAAAAACCTTAATGCAGCTTTAAGATTTTGCCGGTCACTTGTAAAGCCTGTATAAGTTTGGTACCCAGTTACATCTCTAACATCTTAACCCTCTGTCAGCCTCAGATCCGTGGGCAGGACCTTCTGCTCGTTCCTAAATCTAGACTTCAGACTAAAGGAGAACGGGACTCCACCGTCGGGACTCCTTCTCTTTGGAAAGCAGAAACGCTGTCGTCATTTTTATATCACTTCTCAGGATCTATTTTTATTTTCTGCACGCAGGCTTTCACATAATGATGTTTCTTTCCACTATTGCTTCCTTATTTTTGCTGTTGTCTTCCTCTTTTTTTCATAACCATGTCAATGACTGTGGAGCTGTTTTGTTTTAAAAAACTGCTACTAGAGATGCTGAATGATGAACTTCAGATAATGATCCCCCCCCCCCCCCCCATAGTGGATATACAGCATTTTGGAGTAGAGCTCCTGGTATAATTTGTCACTGTTGTCATCATGCAGGACAGATGATGATGATATTTGTCTTGGTCACCTCGGCATCGATGGTCCAAACGTGGTCACAGCGCGGGTCGAAGGGGAGTGCAGGCGGTCGGCTGCCACAGCAGGAGTAAGACTCTCTCTCCTCCACCACACAGCCAACTCCTGCACAGACTGAGGGAAGCAAATACAAAGAGTGTCATTTTCAGATTGATGGATTGGTTGTGTTTGCTCGTTTAGTACTCTATGAACCAGTAATCTCTTAAAATAACATGCATTAATTTGCCCCTTAATTCATGCAAAATTTAAAATTGATCAAGGTAGTTATTAATGGAGGAGACCCCATCAAAAACCCCTTAAACAACCCTTAATTTTTGACTCCTTACTTTCTAATTTAATGTAAATTTCGTGGAGACAGGAACTTTCCATTAATAACTCATTAATAACCCTGTAAACCTGCACAAAAGGCATAAAAAAAAACCCTTAATTACTAGTGTCTCCACGAATCAACCCATGAATAAATCCCTTAAAACCACATGATACTAACCTTACTTTATTAAAGCTATGTTATGTTTAATGGATAATAAATGTTTATTTCAGTGATAATATTAAGGGCTAGTAAATGAGGCGTGCAAACAGCCTTGTGTAAACTGGGAATTTCCTAACCTGATAATCAGTAGCCTATCCCTGCATTAGCCTGGGGAAACCACCTAGGCCTACAGAAGAATTGCAGGGGACTCCCGCAGCTAAATGCTTCCACTTTCCCTTTAGATGATGTAATCATTATGTGATCGTTAGCATTAGCTTTAGGCTACCCACAATAAACAAATAAACACTGTATCTTACATTTCTGACAGCCCCTGTCTGTTTCTGATGGGATTCAGTAGTTCCATGCTGCTGCCGGTTGTTTTGTTGTGTGTCTGTTTCCGCTACATCCGAAACAGACACATGCTCTCGCTTGTACCAAAACAAACGCCACACACAATCTGGTAATTTAATGTTGCCTTCCTTATCGGCTAACGTCCATACATGGTAGAGCAGGACTTAAGACCTCTTACGAATCTTTAGGACCCCATCTTTAATTCGGCACATATCGAATAGACCAAACAGCACTTATTATTATTTATTTTTTTTATAAATCTCAACCTTTAGGATCGGTTCGCCTGTTAAATCCCTCTATCGACTGCGAGTCGTGGAGCGGGAGCGACCCATGTGAACTACTTCTAAAGATTGGAATTGTATTGTAATAAATTCTGCTTGCTGGATCTTATATGTGCCGAATTTGCCAGTAGACACTACTTATTAATAAAAGATCTTAAGCCTTACCTTAACAGGTATCTATGTTTGCCGATAAGCAACGGGACATTGAATTGCCAGATTTTTGAATGGAGTTTGCCCCAATGTCTGCATTCGAGAGGACGGACCAACTACGTATGTCAGGGTATATCTAGCATGTAGAAAAACAGAATAAGAATCAATACACTGTTTATCATGGCGTGTATTAAAGGCATAGGCTACTCACCATATGCGAAAATAAGCAAGGGTAGACTCATTTCCTTCATCTTCCATGGAACTACAATGGTCACGTTTATTGTCTATTGTTTGGTGTTCCCTTCAGGAATTGCTCTTGAGAAATTTTTCTGTTTATTGTCCCCCCCAACAGTGAAATGAAAATCCGCCCTTGATTAAGGGCTGTCCCGTATATGTCAATCCAATATGATGAATTCACACACCTCCAATCCTCGATCCGCCCTCACGATTTCCGACACGCTGCCGTTTCGGTTTCAGGCTATAAATGGTATGAATTTATTTCTCCTTTATCCAGTCCTGGTTTCTGTCTCCTTTGTGCAATAAAGTATCTTCATCTCCATCTGGAAATGATGCTGCAACAAGCTCTACTGTTGTTGACATTTTGTAAGTATCTCAACCTAAACCTCTCACATATATAATGCACTTTACTGATATTTACTGATAAAATGGCACTTCTTCAGTATACGTGGTTATATGTGATGTGGAACCGTGGAGTGGTTTCTGAAATGAGAGTTGACTGGGCATCTTGACTGTTGTAATTGTGTTCTAATTTCCTAAGTTTCTAATCTAACCTAAAACCCACTGTATTGAAGGTCTGCATTTGATTCAGAAGCATAAACCTAACTGGTGGATTTTGTTCTTGTATTCATCAGACGTTTCCCATGTCGTCTGCATGGCTGTAAACCAGGAAGACACCATGTGTGTCTGCGGGGGGGACTGTATACTTAGATGCACCGCTCTTTACAAGGCTGGAGTCCAGTATAGAGCTGTGAGGTGGTACAAGGTAAGCAGCTCTTCTTTAAGGACTTTTAATGCAGGTTACAGGACATGAAATCACTGACAGTACCAGGTCAACACTGAGTTTATTTCTTCACTCAAGCGACAAAACCATCTCAACCTGCTTCTGTGTGTGTAGAAATATTATTTACAATATATAGATATTGAGTTGAACCTTTCCAGTTTCATCAAACCTTTTATTCTACATTTATGGGATGTAAGTATATTGAAAAGGTCAGACAGAGTGGGTGGAATGAAAAAGGAAGTGATATATTAAAACCTCCAAAACTCCCTTGGCAGTTGACGGCACATGGTGCTTTCTGATTGGCTGGTTGCTTTCAAACGTGGGCAGGGTTAATATAGACACAGGGCTGTGACTGTGTATTTCCACTTATTCTGTCCAACTAAATGCACACTATCTGTAATAAATTATTATTATTATTATTATTAGTAGTAGTAGTAGTGTTGTTGATATTTTGTAGTTATTGTTGTATTCTTTTTATTATTGTATTATTAGTAGTAGTAGCTGTTGTACAAGCAATAGTAGTAGTAGTAGTAGTAGTAATACTAGTAGTAGTAGTAGTAATGAAAGTAGTAGTAGCAGCAGTAGTAGTAGCAGTAGATGCAGTAGTTGTACTACTAGCAGTAGTAGTAGAGTTGTAGTAGTAGTAGTACTGGTAGTGGCAGTATTAATAGTAGTTATAGTAGTAAAAATAGTAGTACTAATGATAGTAGTAAGATAAGATAAGATTGAACTTTAGGAAAGGTAATAAGATAATGAAAATAGTGCAGGAAAGATATAAGGCAATATAAATAAATATAAAACTATGACGGTAAAAAATATAAGACTAAAATGAAAAGTGTCTAAAGTGGTGTTGAGCATTAAGTCCTGTTTAATGAAAAAACTCCTGTGTAAGTTGAGTCCAAAGACATAGAAGATGATAATATCCATGTGAGATATAGTCCAGATCAAGTGATTTAGTGTAGGTTAGGGCAAGGAGCACTAGTTGTAGTGTAGTAGTAGTAGTAGTAGTAGCTGCAGCTGCAGTAGTAATAGTAGTAGCAGTAGTTGTACCAGCAGTAGTAATAGTAGTAGTGGTAGCAGCAGTAGTAATAGTAGTAATAGTAGTGGCATCAGTAGTGGTACTATCCACTGTTAAGATAATGTCTTGAATAAGATCAGGTAATTGATGAGGAGTAATTGATATGTATCTGAACTGACAGATAGTCTAACAGATGAGGCAGCACCCTGTACAGCTCACCCAGTAGAGTTCACCCAGTAGAGTTCACCCAGTAGAGTTCACCCATTAGAGCTCACCCAGTAGAGTTCACCCAGTAGAGCTCACCCAGTAGAGTTCACCCAGTAGAGCTCACCCAGTAGAGTTCACCCAGTAGAGCTCACCCTGTTCTCATGTCACAGTCCGAAGCCCCTCGCTCCTCTTCGCTCAGCGGCCTGCTGACCAGACGCTTCCCTAACGGCACAACGCAGTGGTACGTCGGTGTGCAGAGAGAGGTAGAGCTGCTGGACGACTCCCGGGACATCTTCCTGCCCAACGTGACGTGCCAGGACAGCGGCACGTACATATGTCACCTGGCAGCACCCGTGGGTGAACAGAACCGGGAGGGCGAGGTCCGCCTCACCGTAACAGGTACTGGAGAAAGCATTGCTCAACATCAGAGAGAGAACTTTTCTTGACAATATATTGTTTTCTCTTGGATTTTTATTTGTTTCGCCTCTGGGGATCAATAGAGTATCACACAGTCTCTGAGATCCTCTTCAGTCCAACCACTAGTTTTTTAACCTTTATTGATCCAGGGAAGGTTTGTTGAGCTCCATGGTTTTTTTCAGCCCCATCCTGCTTCACATTCATTCAGTCCCACACATTCCCACTGGGAGCTGACCAGTACAGCAGCTCCACTGGAAGAAGAGTTTCTCATTTACGTCCCACGACCAGATTTTCCCAGCTGGTCGGGGATTTAAACCTGTGACCTTCCAGTCACAACCCCACTTTTGTATTCTGAGACATACTGAGAAATCCAAAACAGCTACTGTATTAAAGCCGTGGTGAAGGAAACCAGGAAGTCTATCAGACCCCCTGCTCCCTCCCTCCACAACCAGCCGAGCCAATAGCAAGCAGCGTTCAGTTGATTGACAACTGGGATCGGAGCTCTCCAGCTCCAGAGTTTGCCTCAATTGGTCAGATGCCTGAGCCTCAAACCTACCTACATGGACTTTAACTGAAAGAAATGTTAACATCAGTGACATGACCTGAACAGTCAGTAGATGCATGATGCAGTTCATGCAGGGTCAAAACCAAGTAACTTGAAATTTTCTCTCCATTTCCAGGTTGTCCTGACACTCGGTCCGCAGAACTGGTGAAAGACACTTACATGGTGATTGGTGCAACAGTCCTGCTGATAGTGGCGCTGCTGATATACAGAATAAGCTATGTAAGTCAATGAGTATATTAACATCTCTACTCTGATTACTGGGAGGAAACAGCTTGAGGCAGTATTTCCATTACAACATTTCTCTAATAACCCGGTTTACATGGATTTATTTCATATTCGGCCTATATGCACCGAGCCATGTTGTTTGCTTTGAAAATAGAAACGTCCAGGTCACTGCGTCTGGTGACTTCTGACATGCACAGTTTGAAAAAAAACAAAAGAAATCTAAGGTGTTTACATGCCGCAATAAGTGGAAAGATTGACCAGACATCTAGGTGTGGTAACTGGGTTCTGTTACTCTGATTATCCCCTTACCCCGATTAGGATAATTAGATAAAGTCGTTTACATGACAGCTTGAACAGAGTATTGCCTTAATTGGGTTAAGATCGAATTATTAGTGCATATGCAAATGTAGAACTGCAAAAGCAATGCCGGCTTCACAATTCAGCAGAATACAATGCTCTTTTGATAAACGCTTTTTGTATTCCTAATCTGAATGTGTTTGTCTCCACTGCAGGCCAATCTGAAGAATATGCTAAAGGAAAAAAACAGCATGACAAAAAAAGAACATTTTTTGGATGCAACGCTCAAACCGCTTGAAAAGAAGGATTTGGAGTTGATCTACACTCTGGGCCCTAATTGGTCAACGCCAGCCACAATGAAACATGTATGTGTTTGAAGTCAAAACTAGAGCTGTGCAATGCTACTGCAGGAAGAATATCGCCCCGACGCCCATGAAGAGTTCACCATACAGTATCTCTTTAACGTAGAGGATCCACACTGTAAAAGTGCAACCGTCTTGTCAACCAGGGCTTTGAGTTTTCCTTCTTTCCTTCAAGAAGTTCCATCATTTATTTTCATTTTGTGCTATCAATCGTTCGGTAAGGAGTATGTTTCACTTTTATTAAATGGCGGATATCTCAATTTGGAATGAAACGCTTCACATCAGAAGGAGCCGATGTCCTGAGTCCCACTTAAGGCAGGATTAGCAAGAGGAAGATCACCTGCATGGGCACCAAAGGACGGTCCTTCACTTTGGAGACCGGGGAGGCGAAGAAAGCTATAGCAACAGAATGAAACAGCCTGAAGTAGTATTAAGTCAAGTCAGGTGTATTTATACAGCCCTTAATCACAGTCAAAGTCTCAAAGGGCTTCACAGCGGCCACAGTACAAAACAATAAAAGGTGATGGAGCAATAAAATGTCATTGCCGTCATCACGATCATCACAGGAACGACGCCCGTTTTTGGGGTCGATTGTTCATATCTATTCTAGGATGTAGCCCGTCGTATCTGACACCCACATGAACCGACAGCGATGCTGAAAAGACATGCGAGTGGCAGAGTAACAATAACAAAAGACCATTTTTCGCTATTTTTCTTTTCTATATATTTCTGTTACGGTACTACAGAGTTTTGACTGAATTGTGGCGTCTCCTCAAAAACCAATGAAGTCGCTATTTGTCTTTTTTTTTTACGTTGTTGTGTCTCATTGTATTCCATGCTAATGCTGCTCAGACAGGCTGCTATGGCACCAAAATTATGACAACTGTCTCATTTGAATGATGTAAGAATTACTTATTGTCACGGCAGCGCTGACAAATACCGATTTGAGCGTTCAAATACAAGTCGCTTGTAAGTCGCAGTCTACTTTTTGCTGCTTTCCATGCAGCTTTTTACTGTTTACACCGATTAGAAAACATCAGATCTGAGTCACATGTAACAGGAAAAATCAGAATTGGGAAAGTTTGAGCTGCAGTGTGAACGCAGCCTTAAGGTCCATTCACATCTGGAACGATAACTATAAAGATAAATATAAACCATAATGATACAAATGTTTTATTGTTGTCTCTGCATCCAAAAAAAATCGCTCTGAGATCGAACCAAAAATATAGTTAGCGTTTTGGATGTTTTTATAGTTATCGTTGTAGTGGGAACACAAACTTTCTAGTTAATACTTTACAATTTAAATTCTATAGATCTTTGTATACTTATAGTTACTTATAGTCATCTTTAAAGTTATTGTTCTAGATGTGAAATGTAATAACAAGAAGCTAAAGGAAATGTTCTGACACTGTGCTGAAAAGTCCAGACTTCCTGTTGCAGTTTCTCTGAACTTTATTTAAACAGGGGAAGGCCAGAGAGGGACGCCCCCCCCCCCCCCCCCCCCCACACACACACACACACAACAGATGGCACACTAATACTCTGTCTGGCTCAGCACTGCTCTGTCAGACAGAACATGATCTTTCTACAGTCACAGGAATATTTGTTAAATCTGTTGTCAGTGTGCTCTGGCTCTGACCCTTGACCTCCTTACTGTTGCTTGTTTGGACTGTTGGAGATTAAATTAATTTTAGTTTATTCCAGTGGTTCTCAACCTTTTTGGCTTGTGACCCATTAAAACGAACTGATGCCTACTAGAATGATTTTCCCTCTTCAGGTCGTTTTGTTTAATTAGCTAATTATCAGAGGAGGCCTAAAGCCTGGAAGAAAAAAGAAAAAATTTGAGAAAAATCTGAAAAAATGATAATAATGTGTATAGTAGCAATATGTTTGTTTCCTATCCCATAAATAGTCTTGCAACCCCCCAAAATGATCTTGCGACCCCCTGGGGGGTCCCGACCCCGAGGTTGAAAACCACTGATTTATTTTACTGCTTTACTCGTACTACGTTAGTGGCTTATGTAATATATTCATGCAATAATACAGCGAGCTGTCCTGACTTAGGTAACTCTGCCGGTTTAATATTTCTGCCAGTGCAAGTTTTCATCATCTTTTTAATCTATAATTGAATAAGGGCAATGTGGTGAGAGGCGGTAGAAGCAATGGCAACAGAAAAAAAGGCATTCAAATACTGCACACCAAGACAGTAACAACAGACATAAAATGATCCATAACGTCTTTACTTGTAAGCTGATCTGGTTTGCTACTTCAGCAGAAAAACTTCAAGTATTATAAAATGCCTTTGGTGTCTGGTTCGTACGTGTTTTGACAGGAAATCAGACTGGCAGGAAGAGTAGGAAGCCCCGAGTCTGGTAACGTACTTTTGAAGCGAGATTTTAAAGGGATTTCTTTCAGGTTGTTGTTGGAAATGCAATGCTATAATAAAATCCAAAAGCTTGAAAAATCATTTATAGATATATAGTCAGGTTCTAATGGCTATGTTAATCATCTACATAATTTCGTAATTCTAGATGTTTAATATTGATGTGGTAAACTTGTATGACTGTCCGTAAAATCTTCTCTCAGCCATCTGAGGCAGTGCAGTTTGTTTACATCAGCTGATTTCATTTTCCTTCATCTTGAGGACTCCTTTTTCTTTTCAGAATAACAAACCTAAAAGACAATTTCAGTGGAAAATGAAACTTGTAAATGGTCTGTAAATCCAGTAAGCATTTTTATAGACAGATCTGTATAGAAAATGTTAATAAACTATGTAAATAGGTCACTACTGAATTTGTTAAACTGCTCTTTACCTGGTGAAAAGAAATGTCTTGCCTGTTGTATTTTTTTTGTACTGTTAATTTACTGTGCCAACCCAACCACACCGCTCCGATACTGTTCTTTATGGGTTTAAGTTCTCTATGATCGCCTGCTGCCATAAAAACTATTCACACTGGAATTAAATAAAATAATTACTGTGATACTATTGTCTGTCTCCTTTCATACTGTTTTACACATTTTGTACTTGATATGTTCAGTAGCTTTTTTGGGGGGGTCGGGGTTAGGGTTAGGGGAAGAATTTGGCAACTTCTTTCACGACAAGGTCACTTCCATTAGGACGGGCATTGTCAGAACAGCTGGTAAACTCCCTGACATCCCCCAAAATAGGCCTCCGATTTTAAGCTGTTTTATCAAAATTACAGATGCAGAACGTAAGATTGTATCACAAACCTCTTGATCCAGTCCCTAGTAACTTTTATGAAAGTCTGTCTTCCTCTCTTTTAAGGATAATTAACACCTCATTGGAAACTGGAATTTTTCCTACTGCCTTTAAGACTGCGGTAGTAAAACCATTATTAAAAAAATCAAACTTAGATAATAATATCCTTAGTAATTACAGGCCTATTTCTAACCTACCTTTCATGAGCAAGATACTTGAGAAAGTGGTGTTTAATCAACTCAATACCTTTCTCAATGAAAACAGTATCCTAGAGAAATTCCAATCAGGTTTTAGATCCAATCACAGCACAGAAACAGCTCTATAATAAATGATCTCAGACTTGCTGTTGATTCAAACAAAGTGTCAATCATCCTTTTAGATTTAAGCGCAGCTTTCGACACTATCGACCATAATATTTTAATAAACCGTCGGTTTCGATCCTACGTCACAGGGAGAAAATTTTATGTTGGTCTTGGTAATCATATGTCCAAGAAATATGACGCTGTCTTGGTCCACTTCTGTTTTCATTGTACATGCTCCCATTAGGTCATTAGTCAACACAATGTCAGCTTTCATAGTTATGCAGATGACACTCAGTGAGTTTCTCTACCATTCAATTTCATCAGTCTGGGTTTCAGTGAAGAGTTTTAGTGTCCCATGATGCTCCAAATGCTGTTTGAGAGGCTTTTCCACCCTGATAAGAAATAGATTATGAGCGAAACACTTAATACTTGGAACTTTTTGGCATGAAAACGGTCAAATTTAAAGATACTGAATGTTGGGAATTGGTAACTTCACAATCTAAAACAAGTCCTCTCTCCACGTTTAATCAAGATCAGACTGGTTGTGTAGCAGCTACAGCCTCTCAAAGTCAGAAATGCTGACCTTAATTATGCTGTAGCACTCCCATCATGCCAGTCAGTGTCCTGTTTTAACACCACAATGCCAAGACGCATCGTCCTTCCAAGTTTTGCAAAAATCAGACTAGTGGTGTCTGAGATGAGACACGTTTTGATCTTTAAAGTCACCTTGTTAGCTCATTTTCCAAGTCATAACATACAATTAATGCCAAAAGATTTACAACATTTTTATTTTCTCGTATTTTTATATCAAAATTCCATAACTTTTACTTCTTTTACTATTGCCCATCCCATCAAATAAAACTGTCTTTCTCTCCCTAACTGATCTCCCATTGGTTTGGACTTTTGACTGAACCCTCCCTGCATTATGTCCCACCCCAACATCTTGTTTCAACAGGAAATACATCAAATTATGAAAATAAGATTCTCTCAAAATGCCTTTTCATTGTGACTTCAGTAGTAACTAACTAACTAACACTAACCTTAAGGCCAATCAGTGTCATTTTTACAACGCGGGAACACAGCACCACAATGAGTCATCCTTTCAAGTTTTGTCAAATTGAGACCAAAGTTACAACCTCAGCCATATAAAAGCATATCAGATGAACTTATGAATTTATGAGTAAATGAGTGAGAGAGATATCCTGGTTGAGAGGAAAGCAGTGTCAGCTTGGTGAAATGTAGTCAGGGTGGAAATCACCATCAGCCACCATGTAGATGCTGCTAATTGGCCTTGTGGTGAGCCGGTCTTCTCTAGCAGCAGGAAACAAAACCACATTTACATTTTGCTCTCGTTCTCTGTTGTACGGCTCTACACAGATTCACACCTGTCGCTTTTCTCTCTTTCAGAGGAAAGTACAGAACAGAGAGAACATCAACATCCAAGTGCTGTGGGACTTTTTCTAGAACTTGCTATATGACCTTATCAAGAAATCGGCCTAATCAAACAATAATCCCTGCACCACTGGGACACACAGAGCAACCAGTACCTGTTGTAGTGGTGGTAGGTATTAATGGTGTCTGATATCAATATAATTTAGAGTTAGCTTCAATGAGAATTAAGAACGGGGCACCAGATAACAGACAGCATCAACAGGTCTCATCTGAAGGAGCGAGTTCTCGGCATGTTTGAATTTAAACCCACACTATGAGCACAGGAGGTGACTTTATGCAAAATAATATATTTATTACTAAACTAAAGCACACTCAATAATCAGGTAAATACAAGTGAATATAGTACAGTATATACAAGAGGTATACCTGTGCATTGTGATGAATCAATGGCAATAGGAATAGATGATCATGTGAATATGCAATACTGATAATTAAACCAACATTTCAGCAGACACAATCGTGGAAGATGAGCAATGGAAGACATGAGTCAGCAACGACAGCAATAAAGGGGCGACAGTATAACTATCTGGAACTGACTTAAATGAATCCCTGAATAACTGAATGGTTACTATAACTACAGGGAGCCGTAATAAAGTGTGTGACATGTGTGTGAAGTGTGAATGTAATGGAATAGCTATGTATGATGTATGATATGATGCCCAGTGGACAATGATCAATACATACGACACCAGCGTAGGTCCGGAGGGAGATGAAGCACGTTGAGGCCGGGAGTCTGTGAGGAGTCTCGGCTCGACGAGGTGCTGGAGGTTCAAGATCCGACGTCTGTTCAGTTGATCTCAGCAGGTGCAACAGGGTGAAGCACACAGGCTGGAGCACGCAGGCTGCTGGACAGGGCTGTGGGACAGGGCTGTGGGACAGGGCTGTGGGACAGGGCTGTGGGACAGGGCTGTGGGACAGGGCTGTGGTTTCTCTCAAGGCTAACGCCGACCCACTCTGGAGGTTCTGATGATTCTTCAGTATTAAACTCAGCAGGATAGCTGATAGCGGTTGTAGCAGGCGGGACACACAGACACTCAGGCTCTCTTCACTGTTTCAGATGAAACACTTTCTACTTGGCTTGTGATGATGATGCAGTTGAGTCCGTCTTTGGAGACAAACTTTGGAACAAAGTTGTCGTCAGACTCCGTTAGCACACGTGTCGCGACCACGCAAAGTGCATGAAATCCGCATTGGAAATGTGTGTGTTTGGTTTTGTTGTGATCAGTTGAGGGGTGTGTGCGTGGGCTGGCATGTCTAATGTTACGGCTCATTACATATGCATGAAACTCTAATTTTGGTTCCCAGATCTATCCAATATAATTGACCGTCGTAACATTAACATTATTAAACTCAGCACAAATTCCTGAACACTTTAATATCAAACATGGCTATCTAACCCCCATGTAAAGATAAAGAAATTGAATAATGCAAATAACTATTATATAAAACATTACAGTTACACATAAAATTAGACATATACATTATCATGAGTTTCATGAGTCTGTATCAAAGATTTCTCCTGATTTTGGACACATTCCACCGTGTCTCATCTCAGACTCTCTGTCTCTTTGGGGATTAACAAAGACAGGGCTGAGCAGGTCTGTTCCTTGATACCAGCTCTTAGGGGTGGAAATGAGATAATCTACGTTGAGGTCTGTGCCCTTTCCTTTCGATCTCACAGTCTTCCCCCATCATACTGATCTGTTATCAGGGAGGAGGCTCACACAAAATGCACAGGGCCTTTCCAGATGTGAGATGACAATGATGATGTGGGTGCAGTTACTACACTGTTAATGTAAAGAACTGTCCCAAAACTAACTCAGGACCAAGATCATTTAAGAGAGTTTTAAGAAATGTACTAATATATATATATATATATATATAATTTGATAAGTGTGAAACAACTTGACAATTGAATATGTGTCCCTCATCACTCAAAATCGGGTTCAGGCCCTGTCAAAACTTCAAAATTAGCTTTACTAAATGTTAGGTCACTAACAAACAAATCATTTTTAATTAATGATCTTATTGTTAATTTTAAACTTGATTTCATGTTTTTAACGGAAACTTGGTTAGATGAAAATAGCAATGCTACACTTATTGAAGCATGTCCTCCAAATTACAACTTCTATCAGTCAGTTAGACGGGGCAGACGAGGGGGTGGAATAGCTGCAATCTACTCAGATCAGTTTAACTGTACAAAGGTTGACCTAGGAGAGTTTTCGTCTTTTGAATATCTGGCCTTTGTCCTCAAGGCTGAAGCTCCAGTACTTATTTTAACACTCTCTCGGCCACCTAGGCAACTACCATTTTTTCTTTTTGAATGGTGATCTAAACATTCACATAAATAATATGTCTGATTCGAAGGCTATGGAATTCATCAACCTACTGGACAGTTTAGAACTAACTCAACATGTCACTGAGGCTACACACCAACATGGTGACACACTCGACCTGGTTGTGATGAAAGGGTTAACGATTGACAATGTATCGGTGTCTAATCTCTGTTTCCGACCACTACTGTGTATTCTTTGATGCTCATTTGATTGTAACCAGGAACATGAAAGAAATTGTTGCTCAAAAGCGGTTCCTAGATGCAACAGCAGACCTTGAGTTCTCAGAGCTTGTAAGAGAACTGGACTCATGTCATCTAAACTGCTCAGTACATGAAATGGTTGATGCTTTCAATAACAATCTGAGTAATACACTGAACAAAGTGGCCCCACTCAAGGTCAAAAAGAGGTGAAGTGGCAAAATATCACCATGGATAAATAACTCTGTCCGTGAGCTCAAGAGAACATGTAGAGCAGCAGAAAGGAAGTGGAGAAAATCTGGACTTGAGGTCCATCGTAGCATTTATAAAGAATCCTTAACTGCATATAACAATGCTGTACGTGCTGCAAGAAAAGCCCATTTCTCAAAGATCATTACAGAGAGCGGGAGTGATCCTAGAATACTGTTTTCCACCATTGACCAACTGCTGAATCCTGTCCCTGTCTCTGACATTTTAAGCCTCTGATGCAAAATGTGAGGAATTTGCTAACTTTTTTAAAAACAAAATCACAACTATCAGGGCTAGTATCGCTCCAGGTGCTGGTAATTTCAATAACCAACCTTGTAAAAGTCCAACATCCATGAGGGCATTTTCTAGTATTTCTGTTGCAGAACTTAATAAGATTGTAATAGAGAGTAAATCTTCCACCTGCTCTCTTGACCCTGTCCCCACTACATTTTTAGGGTTTTCAATTGTGTTTCAAACTCTGCTCTGAAAATCATTAATACATCACTTGAGACTGGGGTTTTTCCTGATGCCTTTAAAACCGCTGTTGTGAAACCGCTGTTGAAGAAATCACATTTGGACTGTGGGGTCCTAAGTAACTACAGGCCCATATCAAACCTTCCTTTTTTAAGTAAGGTACTTGAAAAAGTGGTTTCTAACCAAATTAACAACTTTTTAAATGAAAACAACATCCTGGAGAAGTTTCAGTCAGGTTTCAGAGCCAACCACAGCACAGAAACTGCTCTCACCAAAATAGTCAATGATTTGAGACTTAGCACTAATGCCAACAAGGTCTCAATTCTGGTTCTTTTAGACTTGAGTGCAGCATTTGACCATCGACCACCATATTCTCATAGATCGTCTCGAGAACTGGGTTGGTCTCTCTGAATGTGTCCTAAACTGGTTCAGAACTTACATTACAGGAGGAAATTTTTCATCTGTCTTGGAGATCATGTATCAGAGAAACATGATCTAACTTCTGGTGTTGCACAAGGAAGCTGTCTTGGTCCCCTGCTTTTCTCACTGTACATGCTTCCATTAGGTGATATTATCAGAGAACATAATGTCAATTTCCATAGCTATGCTGATGATACACAACTATACATTTCTGTAGAGCCAAATCATGCAGATGCCTTAAGCTCCCTCACTATTTGTCTATTGGCTATCAATGATTGGATGAACACAAATTTCTTAAAAGTGAATGAAGATAAGACAGAAATACTTTTGGTCGGCCCCAAAGCCAAAAGAGAAGAACTCTCCACAATACTTGGGAACCTGAATCCCTCGATCAAATCAGAAGTAACAAGCCTGGGTGTTATCTCAGATTCTGATCTAAGTTTTAATTCCCATATAAACAAGGTGACCAGAACAGCATTCTTTCATCTTAGAAATATTGCCAAGGTACGGCCTTTCCTGACCCAGAAAGATGCTGAAAAGCTAACTCAGGGGTTTGTTACAAGTAGACTGGACTACTGCAACGCCCTTTTTACCGGCCTCCCTAAAAAGTCTATTGAGAGGCTTCAGCTTATCCAAAACTCTGCAGCTAGGCTTTTAACAGAAACAAGGAAGCGAGAGCATATCACTCCGGTTTTAGCTGCATTGCACTGGCTCCCAGTGTCCTTTATAATTGATTTTAAAGTTCTTTTACTTGTATACAAAGCTCTTAATGGCTCAGGACCGGCCTACATTACAGAATCCCTGCTGTTCTACATTTCATCAAGAGCCCTCAGGTCTTCTACTGCTGGTTTGTTAGAAGTACAAAACCCCACTCAAAAGAAGATTGGAGATGCAGCCTTTTTTAACTCTGCTCCTAAACTGTGGAACACCCTCCCAAAGAATATTAGAGAGGCTCTGTAAGCATTTTCAAACAACTGCTAAAAACGTATCTTTTCAGCTTAGCTTTTAAATAGCCTTCATTTTTTTTAACTGTTTCTGTTCAGGATCCCAACAGAGCTGACACGGGCAAGTACGAATTTTCATTGGTCTTGTCCGGGTAATGCTTACTTGCACAAGTGAACACTATATGTGGGGGGACAGAGCTTTACCCTGTATGATTCTCATCCATCTGGGGATGGGGAGGTTTTTGACCAAGAGGAGAATCTATGATCCTCGTCTGCCTGAGGCAGTGAGATCCGACATAAATATCAGATCAAGAGTAGAATCAGGAAGGACAGGGGAAAAGAAAATTAAAGAAAAACATATGGGTTCACTCACAATGTGCATCTAAAACTGGGAGTATTTGTTTTGTTCTTTCATCTTTCTATTTTACTTGATTTGATTCTTTTAATGCAATGCATTTTGCTTGTTCTTTTATATGAATTTTATCTTTTTATCTGTCTTTTATCTGCCTTTTATTGACGTAAAGCACTTTGAGCTGCATGTTGTGTATGAAAGGTGCTATACAAATAAAGGTTATTATTATTATTACATTCTATATTAATATATGAATATACGGTAGGCTTGTCACGGTGAGGTGTGGTGAGGACCCAAATGCAGGACAGTGAGGCAGGTAGTGATCAAACCCCCAAGACTGGGTGTTTAATATAACGGGTGCAGGAAACAACAGGTAAACAGAGACGGGAGCACTTAACTGACACGTAACAGGAAATAATGAACCGACAAAGACTGACTGGGGAACAAGACTAATATACACATGGGGAGGTGATTACAAATCAGACACAGCTGGGGCAGACAGGAAACATGGTACACGTAGAACTAAAAGAACTAGACAGGGAAACAATACACAAAGAAATACAAAAACTAGACAATGAAGCAGGGACTGAAAGTCACAACCGTGACAAGGCTGGATGTATCATATTATCACATATATATATACATATTTGCTATAATGTTTATATATTTAGTTACTTATCAATATATATTTTTTTATTTTATTCATATATTATTTCAAATATTATTTCATCCACGGTATATTTTATATTGTTATATTGTATATTTTTACAGATGTATTCAAAGACATTTTAAGTCTGAGAATGTAGAGAACCATTTGACAAAGCTGTAATAATTTCCTATTGTATTATTATTATTTTTTTTATTATATTTTATTATCTTAATATAGTATAGATTTATATACAATCGTGTACAGATTTTACTGACTGGAAAGAAAACAGGATTTTCAGACCTCTAGTACCATCTAGTTGTCGTGGCCGAGTGGTTAAGGCGATGGACTAGAAATCCATTGGGGTCTCCCCGCGCAGGTTCGAATCCTGCCGACAACGAATCACCTTTTCCTCTTTTAACGGTTACAGTCCGCATTTATCCTCACAACACCCGATAAGAAAAATATTTAGCAGAATTGTTTATCCGTGTTTTGTTTTTCTATCTCTGCCTCGCTTCCTGTTCTTTTACCAAACACCTTGCGCTGCACCGCTGTCAAGCGCAACAGAATTTAAAATGTTTTACTTCCGCTATCACTTTTCAAAATAAAGGCCTTATTGATGAAGATGACATTTTATTGATCCCCGTGTGAGGTAAACTACGTGGTGCTCGAACAGCCAGAGTCATGCTGCCTAAAAAGAATGTCAATATAGTAAACCAAAAAAGCTAGGCACGACACTTGCTCAGTAGAAAAATAAACTCTATTTATTACATTAAAAACATGACACTTCGGCCATGATGGCCTTCATCAGATCAATCAATCATCTGATTGAAATCGGCCTAATCTAATAATCCCAGCATCACAGGGACATACAGCGATCAATCAATCAATCAATCATCTGATTGATCAGATGATTGATTGCGCCTAGCGTTTTTTGGTTTACTTCATTGATCCCTGTGGAAAGGGTTGTTGCAGCAAAAAGTCATAGGACCCAATAGAATAAAAGACAAGTAGAGTGTAAGGAAAAAGCAATATATATGCATATATATATATATATATATATATATATATATATATATATGTAAGCAATACATTAGAATGTACTGTGCATAACATGCAAATGTGCATTGATTTCACATTCACAGCGGTCTGCAGAGGGTCATATATATAAAGTGTTGTGGCTTGCAGACTACCACAGAAAATAAATTATACCCTTATCAAATTACAGAATTTGCCTTCCGGGTATGTGCATTACCAGCTGTCCCATGAAACAATGCATAGGACAGCTGGACGTACCTAAGGTTCTAAGGTCTCTGGTTTGCCTTCTGTGTTTACATCGTGGTATTATTTTTTTAGCCTTAAATTTAAGGCACTCTTTTATCAGGAAATACAATGCACCCTAATATAACATAATGTAACATAACATAACATATGTTTTTGCATCTAATTTTACAACTATATTTTAGTATTTTGATAGTTGTTCGGAGTGTCACAATACTTATTCTGTCCTTTCAAAAGCGACAATATTTACGCTTTTATTTTGGAGGCAAACTCGCTTAATTTTCCTTTATCTCGGGATAACCCTGGCTAACTTGACACCGCTCTAGCGCTAGCTTCTCGAGCACTTCTGTTACTTAGCAACGAACGCGTTGAGCGTGCTGGTGCTAGCTGCCAACAGCGCTAAGTGTTAGCTAGCTGACCCGAAGCTAGCAGGACAGGGTTTAATATGGAAGACGACCTGGACGAACTGCTCGATGAAGTTGAAAAAAAGTTTTGTCGCAACGTTTCCATGCCATCTTCAGCTCACACGGGCTCGAGCACGGCTGGAAAAAGCGGGAAGGAACACGAAGGAGAGAGAAAACACAGGTCCATAATGCTACTTCGGCTAGCTAACAGATGACTTACTATGCTAACGTTAGTAGTGTAACGTTAGCTGTATAGCGTCTCTTCTGACGTTTGGACACTACTTAAGCTGCCTTAGACATGTTAACCATCGTTAGACATGTTAACCATGTCTAACGAGTTATAGTCCTGGCCTTCAATGACTTGGTGAATGTTACAAGCTCACTTAGAGGAAAATCAGCAGGCCAATGAAGATAGCTTTTGATTGTGTAGTAAGTTATGTCCATTATAAAAAGGCGAAAAACCTGAATTGACGTCTTTCTCTTCTAACTCAGTGCCACCAAACCTGAACAGCACATAAGCAGCGACACCGAGGATATTGACGCCCTTCTAGAAGAATTATTAGAGGAAGACTACAGTGATTCCCATCAGCCAACGGTGAACATGTCTACCTGAACTGCAGTTTATTTGTATGTTGTGTCATGGGAAACTCAGTTGGCAAGTGGGACAGAATAGTATGGATAATATACTGGGCTATTGACAGAGACTGTACTGTGAAAATTACTACTGGTCATGGGCACATTGTTGGCAAAACTGTCTGTCTACACTGCCTCAAAAGCGTGCTTAGTTAATTGTCACTCGAAATGTACGTGGGGTTTGATGTAGGAATGTTTCTACCAGGTTGTGACAGTATGTTATCTGTTCCTCTACCTGCATTTCCAGACTGAGCAGCTTCCAAAAGGTCTAAAGGCGGAGAAGAGGCCTCCGGCTCAGTCAGGAGGCAGGAAGTAAGTCCATCAGTTCATACTGAATTAAAACACAGTGGAAGGGAACAGTGACTACAGGGTATAAACAGAGGGAGAGAAAGCGCTCAGCCAGTCCAAAATCTTTTTCTTGTAGGAAAAGACACAAAAAACTGCTTTGTGATGAGGAGTGATGATTTCAAAGTAAAGTTATTTGCATTATTCAGACATTATTCAGCTGGATTTGACTGCCATTTGACTGTGTTCATACAGATGCAGTAGTTTTGGACACAAAGACCTTAAATTTGTTTTGCTTCTTTTACATTTGAACACCAACAGCACTGACATTTGGAAAAGGTCTGTTGAATAGGTTAACATGTATTATTGTTTGTTGTGGATGCAGGTGCTGTCCGGTGTTTCTCGGGGGAAGCTCCGTCACAAACGGTGTAGGAACAGCCGTGTCGAAGAGGTGCTCAATTCATTTCACATTTTAAACCTCTCCCATGTATCACCGCCTGTGTTACTTTTCTCTTTTTCACTGACTAACTGATCTCAGTACTGAAGATTTTTGGAATGAGCGAAAAGTGTAAAATGAACTGTCATGTCAGTAAGCATTAGGAGCTTATTAAAGGAAAACTCCCTACTCAGATCTTCTTACACTGGTAGATCTCATCCATCTGTGATGTTCAATACTTTACAGGAATTATTTAGCGATGAAATTTACTGTTTTGGTGAACCCACTTTCCCTCAACCTGCCTCGTCTACTTCTGCTTCAGTTAGAAGTTTCCTACATTTCCCAGAATGCGTTTGACTAACAATACCACTGGTGTGAGATAGAGGCGACCAATGGTCTCCACCATGCTCTCATTTGTTTACAGTCATTATCAAGGTATCACAATTAATTTAACAATGATAAATTCATGTTTTATGATAATTCAAATAGCACCTTTCAAATTCAATTTTTGCTTTGAAATTTTAAAATACACACACACACACATACTGTAATTAATGATAAGTGACCTAGTGATCTGTGCCAGCAGGTCATGTGACCAACTGAGATGTACGTCCTGTGACTTCCGGGTGCTGCTGTTTGATGACTATGAGTGGGACTCTTCCTGTGATTACCTGTTCCTGAGGTGAGCCTCCACTCTGACATCAGAGCTCGCTCCAATACGGTGTTGGTTAGCCATAAAGTCCTGAATGAGATTAAGGTAAGGGTTAGGCATAAACTCTCCAGTGAGGTTAAGATAAGGGTTAAGATAGAGATTAAGTTTACAGTCAACTGTCAAATTATGATGAGTTCTTGCTTCCCAGTTTGGCTGGAAAGCAACAACCATCCAGTTTAAAACGCTCAATGGATTTGGCCTGCTGCGTAAAGAGGAAATTCACAAGGTTCACAAGACAAGTTTTTATTTAGTCTCCATCCTTGTTGCTCAGCCTCATTGCTGTGGTGTTTCTGCACTGCTCTTCCCACAGATCACCTGTCGATCAAACTGTGGGCGGAGCTTGGATTTTCTCTTGATGCAGTTTGAGTTTCTTTTCTTTGTCTGTTCAGCGATGGTGGCTATCACTGCTCATGCTAACTACCCAGTTCTTCTTCTGCTGTTTATTCCAAACAAACCGGAAACGTAAAACGCATCACTTCCTGTGCGGCAGAGGATTTTTCCCAGGAAAGAGCTACCAGACACCGGCTGTTTAGAACAGACAATGGAAAAGCTTCCATAAACTGGATATAGGATTAATCACTATTATAACAATCGAAGGGAGAATAATATAATAATAGTTTGAAACTTTATTGCTCCCTGTAGGGAGAAGTGAAAATGATCCTTAGTGTTTAGTTTTGGATGATGTTTTTTGATTGGGTCAGAAGGTGGCAGTGTTGAGCCATGAATCCAGACTTCCTGCCACTCTCCTCATCTTCACTTCATCCTTTTATTCCTCTGCCAAACCCAAAGCTCCTGTAAAACACCACATCTAAAACAAGGGGACAAGTGTAGAAAGACAGAATTTGGACACCATGGATTTTCAGGACCCTTGGGCTCATGATGAATCCTGTCCAAACCGTATTGAGTCATTTCAAACACAAGAAAGCCTATTCTCACTGACGTCAGTAGGCTTTCTTTTCCTTATTCCTGAAAAACATACCTCTTTGCAGATGTGTGATTTGTACCCAGTAATTTGCAGATTTATATGGCTGGAATAGTGACAAATAGAGACACTGTCATTTTGTACCTCTGAAAACAGCTAAAACACTCAAGTGTTTTCATCACTGTGTGTTGCTCTTTTGACGAATGCACATTGATTTAAACAATAATATAAGAGACTAATGTGACCAGACTACAGATACATAATTCAATAGAGACAGATAGTTACTTTGTCAGTTTGCACTACCAGTTGTGACTGGTCGTCCCTATACATTTTTATAAACATTTATTTATAGGAAAATGATGCAGATTATTACTTCAAGACTAGATGCAAGGGGAGCTCACACTCAAAAATGGAAGAAATAGCAGTGCATGTCTTTTTTGGTATTCATTACTCAGACTGTCCTGGCTGTCAGCTGGGTTACAGATTCGTCTGCTGAAACTTTTCAATTTTCAATTTCAAGATGGCAAATTAAAACACAACATCCTTAATCTTCCAACAGTAACTTTGCAAATGTCAGTTGTTGAAAAATAATTGATTTGTTTAGTTCTTCTGTGCAGTCGCAACAGAAATTCTGATTTATGCGTTACCTCTGTCTTTCACAAACATGGAAATGTGAGAAATTAGATTTTCACAGTTGAATTCCTGGCACCGTGATAAAACCACTTCTGTCTCCAGCGATAACGAGGCGTCAGCAGAAAGTGTTTGGAAACACACAGGTGACTTATAGGCCTTGATCTCATAAACCACAGTGATATTGGATTTCTGATCCCATTTTGTATTCATGTGCGAGGCGGTAGGAGGGAGAAAGATTAATTCCTGGTGACACGGTGTCATTCGTTACAGTAATGCCAACTGACAGGCCAGAGCGAAAACAAAGACACACTTTCATGACGGAGGTGTGTGAAGGCTGGGTGGGAGTTTCCTTGACCTCTGGGACTCGCTTTCATCTGATTAATTCTCTCTGCCTGTTTGTGCACTTCCTACTCCTCTACACTTCCTTTGAAGGAGCTCCTAATGACGTAGACAAACTGTTAGACGTCATGGTAGTTTAGTTTAGTTATGTTTAATTTTATTTATTTGCAGTTATAAAACAGAAGTGAAGTACTTTAAACACATTGATAAAATACATTGATTAAAAAAAGACAGAAGAGAAGGAGAAATGACAAATCTTTGTTGGTGATATAAAAAAAAAAGTATGCAAAGAGATTAGTGCCCGCAGACTCTATTTGAAATGCATAACTTTGAATTTGTTAAGTTCATATTGAATCGTAGAACTCAAACAAGGAATTTCTTGAATAAATTAATTCAGAAATTGAATTTGTAAGGCACAATTTGAAATTGAATGCAATGGCTCGAAATTGAATGCGAATATTATTGAACTTAACTTTTAACTATAACTTTGCTTTCAGTTTTCTCAATTCAAATTCAGTTTTCTCAGTTCAGATTGAGCTCTCCGACACACACACACATCCGGGAAAAAGCACGGGACGAGGTTTCCAGCCTTTTGGTACAAAATTTTCACTGACTTCCTGCCCAAAAGGTAGCTGGTGCCAGTGCAGAAATGAGACAAGGACAAAAACGTCAACTAACAAGTGAAAACTAGCAGTAGTAGCATGACTCTCAATGACAGTCTGCTGGTATTACTCTCTTTCCAGAGTCCACATCTGCTGCCTGAACAGAGTCTAAGTTTTCTGCTTTGGGAACTAACAAGAGAAAGATGCTGGATGATCAGGATTCAGCCCAAGACAGGAAATCTTAATTACATAACGTTTTTCTTGTTCATAATGGATGCAAATATTGTCTGCTGTGTGGGCGCTGGGACTTTGACCCTTGCTGTCCCTCTGCCGCTACTTATTGCTTGTACACACTGCGAGCAAATTCGTTGATAGGTCACGCTTTTCTGACCGATCGTAGGCGGTGCGAGAGGCTCCGACCGCTTCTCTGTAGGGCCTCCTGCAACTACAAAGTTTTGACCAAGAAAAATAAGCTATATATTTATATTGCAAAACATTCTCAAAGTGATTTTGTGTTCTATCATTTTTGTTTTCATAGAACAGCTACTTTTATTCAATATTAGGTCATAGGTCTATAGCAAGCAAGCGCTAGTTAAGTAGCGTTAATAAAAAATAAACAGAGAAAACTCAATACAATTCTTCAGAGCTTACCATCAACCCCAACCATGGATCAGTCTTTCTCCAAGCTTTGTTTTTGAGGCGTTTGTTACTGTAGTCTTTAAAATAAAAGTTGTAGAGAACTGGGAAGCAGCTTCAGACTGGGGTCTCTGGAGTTGCTGCAAGTGTGTTTGCATGTTTACTCCGGCCTGTACCTAAGCTGTATGTCCTTCACTACATGTGTGTTTATACACACAGTTGCTCACCAGCAGCACTGCTGGCCAACCTTCTCACATGATTGGCCGGAAATCAGACAAAATAGAGTTGCAAGGGTCCATTTTCAAAGAGTAATTTGAAAACACCCCGAACACAGCGACAACACTACAGTTACCATAGTACATTATTGACGTCAGTGTTCGGCCCACACAGCCACTTCAGTAGCAGATAAAGAGTCCGCCCAGGTTTCATCTGACCTGTCTAACCAGAGCGCTGCTTTGTTTGCTCCTGTTGTGAGCTGCTGGGTGGGGTCAGTCTGGCGTTCAGCCGTCAGTGGCCGATTTGCCCGTTAAGAATAAATTAAGACATATTAGTCTATACACTTGGAGTGCTGGTCATTTCTTTTTATTTCAGTACTTGACAAATTCCGTCACTCTGACACCAGTTCTATGACAATAGTTCCGATTGGTTAGACTTACTCTCTCATTAATAGGTTATATATTGCCACAGGATGACTGGGAATTTTAACAATAATCTGTAAATTAAACAAATATGTTTTTACTTCTTACTTTCTGTACGGTGCTCACCTACTCAATCCCCCTGTCCAACAGAGACTGTTAAGCTACTCATGTTCCAGCAGGGCCTGGATCTAACATGAGCACAAGGGGTACAGTGTAAAAACAAGTGCTGACGCAAATAGTCAGCTGGGGTGCCACAGAAATGAACCATGAACCATACCCATCATTAATGAGTAGATCTAAGGTTTAAGTGAATTTAAGGAGTAATCAGTAACATTTGTACATAGCACAAAATGCAGACGGGGTTGACACACACACACACACACACACACGCACACACACAGTGTGCTGTGTTTGGCTTGATGACTTGAATTAAAATGCACTTTTTAATGCACAAGCATGGGGCATTTTTATATTTGAAATGATAGCGCAAATCCTCGCAGTCCAAAAACAAACAACACTGCTGAACCATCTTCAGTGAGTAACAGAGAACACTGGCTGCTTCCTACTGGGAATCAATGCACAATTCTCAATAGGAAGCAGCAGCACAAGACAGTCAAATGGGACAAACCCAGCCACCCTGAGGAAGGCTCAAGGAAATGCCAGTTATGTTTAGGCTCTAAATACATTTTAAATCAACTTGAGCATTATCCCTGTCCCTGCGTGTGCTTCCCCATTTGTCTTGCACTAGGCTACATTTTTAAATACTAAAGATAAAATTAATTTAAATTGGCAAACGAAATGGCAAGGGAATTTCCAGTGTTGATGGATTCAGT
The DNA here is from genome assembly GCF_048128805.1 of Centroberyx gerrardi. NCBI lineage: Eukaryota > Metazoa > Chordata > Actinopteri > Beryciformes > Berycidae > Centroberyx > Centroberyx gerrardi. Next base: position 3,106,282 of record NC_136008.1, on the reverse strand, counting down.
CCATTGTCAGTCCCTGATGCATTCATCCAATCGCCCGACTTTAGCTGTTGGTAGATCAGAAAACGAAATGTTTGCGTCCACTATTTGATTTGCACTATCATAAACCTTTACTAGATGCGGGCCTTTGTGTTTACTCTCTTGGTGACCAACCCGTCTTTGTCTCTGTGTCTGTCTGTCTCTGTGTGCAGGAACAACATGCCAGACAGTCAGAAGCTGAGGGCCAAGCTGAAGAGGAGGACAGGTTTGCGGGCGTACGCCTGCCAGTGTAGCTGGTACTCAGCCAGAGAGCCGGCCGACCTCAGGGACCAACCACAGCTGAGATGGGTCTGTGGTAAACACCAGGACTCATGATCCACTCCTCACCGCTGGCAGTCCAGGAATTTAAACTTACTCTGCTGTTGAGCTCAATATACGTCATTCTGGATAAGAGGCCTGAAATCTAAATGACGGACTGAAAAGCCTCAGCTATATATCTTTATCTGTCTGTCTATCTATCTATTCACCCACTTGACTTATGCTGCATGCCAGAAATGTCAGAACGTCAGAATTTCCAACTACTGATGTCAGTTCAACATGGCAGCATATACTGTAAACACTACACTGCAATACAACTGACATGTTTATAATGTTCAAAATACACTTAAATTGGATTTTCATGGATTTGCATGACCTTGAATCCATCAAAACCTCCTGTGTGGTAACAGTTTCAACATCTAAATTTGAAATGTAAGGTTGCATTTACAGTTGCTAACGTTGCCAGATATCATTCCCATGACATCAGCTGTTTCATGTGCAACAGGATTTTACGTTGGGCAAAAACAAATCTTGCGGGCGTCCATGTTTTTCCCTGGTTTTTCTGAGCTGGACCACAGGAACGCACCGAGGTCGGACATCCGACCTATCAGCTGGGAATTTCCGACTTCCAATGTTGAGTGGAGGCAGCATTATTCCTGGTTTGAAAGTAGGACTGGGCAATCATTCAAAATGATCATTTATCATCTTTCAGTAGAATCATATTGTGATGAAATAATTAAATCAGATTATCGCAATATGATAATGAGGAGGCGTGGCCCTGCTGTCAGTCAACGCAGCAGAGTGGGTCTCAGATGGAAGAGGGGGTCGTGGCACCTTACAACAGGGAGGTCAAATGTGATTCTGCTGTCTTGGAAAAACACCATTTACAGATCAACGATACAGACTTTCTTTTAGCTGCATTTTCAAACTTTAATGGTCTGCAATCGTCAAAAATGTATCATGAATTAATACAATTAAAATTATTTATTTTCGCTTCTGCAATTTCCTGTTATCTTAACCAGTAGTGGGGAACCCTAGGCACTCCCAGGCATGCTGGGAAATACAGTCGTAACCGGCACCTAACCAGCGGTCAATCTCAAGATTCCTCTTACCCTCACTTGTGAATAAGATATCTGAAGTCCTCCACTTGGGGCAGCTGCTCACTTGGATTGGACAATCCATATTTTTCTGTGAGAGAACCATGGCCTCAGACTTGGTTCACATCACACTCCGCTGCAAACCGCTCCAGTGTGCATCGGAGGTCGGGGCAGCCGATATGATGATCTTAGATCGTAAAAAATGAAAATTTCTCCATAATCTGCCATTACAGAGAAATTGTAAGAATCATGCTACATTCTAACACAATATATTTTGCAATGCATTCATTCATCATAGTTGCGCTGACACCACACTCACATATTGACTGCTTCCAAACTGTTTTCACAATGTCACTGTCTTGCATTGGCCAGGCTGAATCACACTGTCTTACAAACTCTGTAGGTGACTGTTTGAACAAGCTAACTTATTGGCGTAGACTAGAATTTGTTGAATGTTGATAATTTACATAATTACACCAGGGACTGTACAGTGTGACAATATTGTCGCATTTTGCTATTAAAAATTGTGCAAACATAAAAATGTATCCAATCACATGTGTGCAAGAGGTTGTTTTGCCTGGTTCTTCTTCTTGGTGTGCTGAAGGGTGAAGAGCGATGCGGCTGTAGACCTGGACAGGTCCATCTCAGCTGTCACAAGCTGAGGGTGGATCCTCAGGCTTGCATAAGTGTTTAGAAGTTGGTCGATGCCTTTCTTCTCACACTTGATCACAGCGCCACACGCCATACTGAGGGCCATGGCTTCATCTGAAAACCGTCTGTCCAACTCAACCATCATGGTGTCTAGTAGGGCTGAACAATTAATCGAAATTTTATCGAAATCGCAATATGGCCTACTGCAATTTTCAAATCACAGGAGGCGCAATATTTGTTAAAGGCGAAATGTGTATCAAAATACCATTTTAAATTAAATACTGTCGTGCTGCAGAGATGTCCTGCCTACACATCATATTCTACAGACTTAAGAAAACATCTTTGTTTGGTACAGATCCCCGCAAAAATCACACCATAATCATTTTAATACCTTTTTCAATGAAAATGAGAATAATGATGTAAAAATTATCATTCCCTCTAATATCGCAAATCATATCGCAATTGCAATATCAGTCAAAATAATCGCAATTAGATATTTTTTCATAATCGTTCAGCCCTAGTGTCTAGCACAGGGAGATACAGGTGACAGTGGAATGTGTGAGTCTCAGATTCTCTGTGTATCTCCTCATTCCCATCTCGCTGGCCAAGTGTGGTTGCCACTACATACTGGGCAAGCAACAGAGGGGGTCTCGAGGTTCATTTCCGCTTGGAGCTGGTTGGGGGGGGGTCGCTCTCTACAGGTACTGACACACCAGCAACATCCTCACGAATTTGTTTCACTTGGCTCCACACGCCATTCCATGTGTCCTCTTCCTCCCTGCACCGCTGGAGATGCGCTCTCAGGCTCTTGATCACGGAGGCTGCATCTGCAAGTGTCAATTTGTGGCCTGTAATCTCTTGTGTGTAACGTGCACAACTCAGAATATGTCCTCAAGGATAAAGAGGCAGGTGATGAAGCGCAGGGTGGTCATGTGCTGATACAACCCACTTGCCTCCACTCACCACTTCTCTCCCTCATCTTGCATCTCTTTCAGACAGCATACTGTGATTTGACAGCACAGACGCCGCCATTTGCACGGCCAACGAGTCTCACTGGGCTGCATCATTTCCTTGGGCTTCAGAGCCAATGCCCTCTGCAACAACAGAAACCTGTGGTGGTTGCTCGGCTCTGCGAACATGGAGTCAAGTTTGTCAGGCACATTTAGAGTCATTTTAGTATCTCTGTTGACAGTGCATGATTCTACTAGGACAAGATTCAGTTTGTGGGACATACAATGTACATAAACAGCAAAAGGATAATACTCTGATGTGCAGCTGGACCCCTGTCAAATGGCCCGACATAACTGAAGCTCCATCATAAGATTGCGTGACTATGGGAATATTCTGCAGTCCACATGACTCCAACCCCTTCTTGATACCCTCAACAATCCCTGCAGCATCGCGGGAGGCAGAACGGTCAATGAAGCAAATGAATCGCTCCTTGACTTATCTAATGCAAACAGAAATTTGCTCGGTCTTTGAGGATTTAGCTTCATCTGCTATAACGCCGAAAAAGCCAGTCTCGCCCACTCAGTTGGCTATTTCCTCACAAACACATTTCCTGGGTCGTAGAAGAAATTGGTCCAAATAATTACCTCTTGCTTCTGAATCTATGCCTTCACGGTGTCCGCGGAAAGGCAGTCCTAATTTGCGAGCAATTTGACAACATCAACAACTTCACACAGGTAGTCTCTGTTTTTTTCCACGGTAGCTTGATGGCTGTGGCACAGTTTAGCTGCCACTGATCCATATGTTTCACTTTGCTTGTAGCTCTCACACTTCTGCATGCAGGTTAAATGTGCTTGCGATGATGCATGCTTAGCAAGCTTCTCAGAAAGTTTTCTCCAATCCCGGGTTCCCTTCCTAGTTAAAAGTTTGTCCCTTTTTGCTCTCACTGTAGACAAGTGGTGACAGCTAAAACAAAACACGGCATCCAGTGAAACAGAATATTCCAGCCATGGAAACTTGGAATAGTAGAAAACAGAAAAGGCATGATTAGTATTGCAAATGAGGCGTTTAGGGAAAATGGGAAGCGCCGGTTGCTTCGGGCCTGTATTTTTCAGCTAAGTTAGTCCCAGCTTTCTCAGCAGTTGAATTCTCTTCGGCAGGATGACCGCTTGGCTCAGTCTCTGGAACTGGGGCAGCATCAGCTCCCTCTGTAGTTGGCATTTTTGGTTTTGTAAAAAAAATGATGAATATCCATTATGCTGCTGTCCTAAGTGTCTAATCAAGTATGTTAAAGTGCCGTACAAGTGCTAACTGACTTGAGTGGGAAGCCGGGAACCAGCGCGGGAGCACATTGGCAAACCTGCTGGAACAACAGAGGGGAAATGCAAAAGCAAAAACACAACCCAGGAAAAGAATCACACCATATTAGTTTCCCCATTACTTGCTTTAATATGACAATGCATTACATAACATGGTTTACTCTAAAATAATTATGATAACATAATAATTTCAATTTTCTTTTTAATCTTTTCTTTTTCTTTTCTATTTCCATTTTTCATTTTCACTTTTAATTTTAGGTTTTCTATTTCCCTGCATTTTTAAATTGCCATTTAAGCTTTTCCATTTCTCTTTTCAATTTCAATTTCCTGTTTTCTATTTTCATTTTATTTTGGTATGATCATTCCTAGCACTACAGTAAAAAATAATGCATTTACCATTTAATGATCACAATTTTAATTTTGAGTGAAATAATCCTCTATATCATATTACCGATTGTGTATATTAATTTCCTCCATATTGCCCAGCCCTGTTTGAAAGAGAGATGCGGCGTCTCAGTCCGACTCTGCAGATCAACTTGTAACTGTGTCAGCTCAAATCCTCGTTCATTCTGTGCATTTCTCAGTTCTTTCCTGTTAATGTTTTGTTTTTTTCCACTATAAATATCACATCAGCTAATAAAATATACTGAATGTGATTGGACTGCTCAGTTCCCACCATCCTGAAGAAAACTGAAACTGACCGGTTATTCACTTTGTTTTTTTGGCAGAAGTGATTACCTGCTGGGATCCTACTGAAGCTCTTGGCTAGTCTGGCAGATATCCTGACAATTATCATATCTGAGAAAAACGCAGGCGTTCCCGCTGCGGGTGTAAAAACAACAGCAGTAGGATGTCGACTGTTAGATCTCTGATATGGAATAAACCCAGCAGAGACCGCTGATGTGAAACACCGAGGCTTTGTTCTGCTGGTTTGGCTCAATGACAGAGGAGAGGAAGGGTTTTCTGTTACCAATAACTTGTTGAGGTGTTTGTTTGTTTGCCAGTCTACAGTAGGTGTGTGTGTGTGTGTGTGGGGGGGGGGGGGATGATGGAAAGTTAGTAAGAGGGAGGGAGAAAGAGAGACAAAGTGTTTCTGTGTGTGATAGGAAGAGAGAGTGTGTGTGTGTGTCAGAGAGAGTGTGTGTCAGAGAGACAGAGAAAGTGGTGTGTGTGTAAGAGAACGAGAGTGGGTGATAGTGAGAGAGAGTGCATGTGTATACGTGTGTGTAAGAGAGAGAGTGTGTGTGTGTGAGAGAGAGAGTGTGTGTGCGTATGAGAGTGTGTGTGTGTGTATGTGTCAGAGAGTGTGTTTGAGAGAGACAGAGAGAGTGGTGTGTGTGAGAGAGAGTGCATGTGTATGCGTGTGTGTAAGAGAGAGAAAGTGTGTCAGAGAGAGAGAGTGTGTGTGCGTATGAGAGTGTGTGTGTGTGTGTGTGTGTCAGAGAGTGTGTTTGAGAGAGACAGAGAGAGTGGTGTGTGTGTAAGAGAACGAGAGTGGGTGATAGTGAGAGAGAGTGCACGTGTATGTGTGTGTATGTGTGTGTGTGTGTGTGTGTGTGTATGAGAGTGTGTGGGTGTGTGCCCATAGCTCATCTGCCCTTAGCTGCCTCTGTTTGTAAGCTGTTGGTCTGATAACCAGAAGCCTTGGAAATATTCGTTAACTTGTTACTGTCTTACTGAATGTTTGAGTGTTTTAAAAAGGGCCAAACAACCAACAGCCATGTTCAGTTCAGTCTGTACAGTGAAGCCTGGCCTTGTATCCTTAAATGTCCTCAAACCATGTTGAAATAGCACCAACTGGATCTGACTGGACATGTAGAAACATGAGCGCATAGGCCCAAAACTCCAGTGATGACTGGATGCAAGGGGAGTCGCACTCAACAACGGGAGAAGAAACTCCTCAAACGGAGAAACGGCAAAGTCATTTTCACTATACATCTGATTAATAAAGTGACGAGCAAAAGTGCAAAATGTTGCAAAACACCTATTGAAGCTGCACTACGCTAACTACGTTTTTATGTAAAGTGGGGCTACAGCAGAGAAAAGCTAACCTGATATTCAGACTGAACGTCCATCTGGTTCCACTCCACATTATTCAGCCTGAGATTTCCTCCTCGTTAGTCATTTTCTGTGTGGGGGGGGGTTGATTTTCCCCGAACCGATCACTAGCGACTGACGTATCTGAACCGATCACTAGCGACTGACGAATCTGAACCGATCACTAGCGACTGACGAATCTGAACCGATCACTAGCGACTGACGAATCTGAACCGATCACTAGCGACTGACGAATCTGAACCGATCACTAGTGACCGACGTATCCGGCCGCTCTGACGTTACTTCAGTCACATGATGCTGGCCGTATTTACTAACTTCACAAAGAATGTCGGTCGTTTTTGACAAAAATATCATCTTTGCAAAGACAATCTGTTGGTTAAGGAGGTGATTTCAACAAATATTATTCTGCCGAAACGGCAATGAAAACCATCGCACGAACGATTCAAACTTTAGTCCCGCCCACAAAGGCTCTGATTGGCTCGATTGTTTCTCAGAGCAAGAACAAGCCGTTGACGAGGGAAACACCGGACTCTCTGAATCGCTCGACAAAATCTGAAGAGTGGAGGGACGAGATTCAGGAGTCTGGAACCAGACTAGAGAAAAGCATCCCATCCCCACTAACTGATACGCCGTAGATTCTCCCTGTTTATCCAAATTAAATTCTGGTAGAGGGTACGGAGTACGGACACTGACAGGAAATCTTCTAACACTAACCTGTCTACAGGAAGTGATCAATCTAAACTTAAGAGCAAAATACAAACAGCAGTGGGCAAGTGCACCCTCCAGAGAGAGCTGGACTCACCAACGTTAGATCTTTTCCTCTCTCGTGTCTTTGGCATCTTTGGTATAAAGCATCACAGACATGAGCGGGCTGTGTGCAGTTTACTCACGTCACCTTACAGGATTTCTGGGTATTGAAGTTGAACTGAAAGGCTCTTGCACACCTGGAGATTCTTGCTGCAGGTACAAGAACAAGAACAAGAAGTCCCGCACACTGTCCACTCACCTGCGGTCTTTTTATTTAAGGGTTACTGCCAGTGAGTTGGACAGGTAGTGGGTACTGAAGTTCAAATTTTTCATACAGTTACCTCTCAATGCCAGTTAGAGTTGTGCAGCTTTAAAAAGACTTGCACCCATATAGTACAGAAACATCACATGGACCACATGAGCTGTGCAGAGTCACCACTGGGAATGGAAGTGTTTGGATCAGATGAGTAATGTATACCATAAAAGACAAACACTGGTATTTCTTCCATTTTCGAGTCTCCTTGCAGCAAGTTTTTAAGTAATCTGCGACATTTTCATATAAATAAATGTCAGTTTTGCTCCTCTGTATCTGACTGCTATAACAGTTTCATTTTTGCATTTATTAGGCAGATCAAAGGTGAACGTGATAAAGGTCCCAGGCCGGATTCGAACCCAGGGCGTCGCGGTTACATAGTACATGGGATTACCTCTTTAAACCATGTTAAACAGCTGGAATATTTGAATGTCATGGAATTGATAAAATGGTTTAATGGATTAAAATAAAGAATTGATTAAATATGTGTGTGTGTGTGTGTGTGTGTGTGTGTGTGAGGACTGCGATCGACTCGCGTGTCTGCATGTTTTCAGTGTTGGACGCGGCGTTGTCCATCGTAAAAGAGAGTGATGGACTGAGAAAGGAAGACAGAGTGACAGAAGTGTGACTCACCGGCTCTCCTGTCAAACAACAGGAAGAACAGAATGGGAGGAGGAGGAGGCTGCTGAGGAGGAGGAGGAGGAGGAGGAGAACAACAGCCGGAGTGATGAAGCCAGCCTCACACAGCGTGGGAAGGAGGAAAGTGTCGGCTCTCGTCACCGGCTGCCAGCATCGACCTGTTGTGTCCAGGAGGAAAAGAGAGGAGTAAAACAGAGTTAAAGGTGCATGAAGTAATCTATGACCTTCATCCAGCTCTACTGGAGACCAGACCAAGTAATCAAACTGGCACTATCAACCCCCACAGATATATCATGATCATTTTGTGCTATGGGGCAGAAAAAAAGGACTTATCTCTTCCCACACAAGTCACAGCCCCCCCTCCCCCATGCATCCCGTCCCCTTGAGCTACGGTGGCCTGTAACTGACACGGTGGCCTGTCCCTTTAGGGCAGCGTTCAAATTGAGTCTTGGGGCGGGTGGGGTGGGAGGAGAGGCGGTTGTCTGTCATGAAACACTCAATTTGATGACTCATGAAGGAGTTTATCTGAGGCTACAGCCGCAACAATGATGATATTCATTAAAGGTGCTGATTTATGGGTATATTATGTGTTTATGCTAACTTGGAGCTAATTAAACCCTGACCTGCCACAGGATAGAGTACTGTACAGGGCTGATGTGGCTGATCCTGCTGCCTGTGGTCATATAAAAGATGAAAATCACAAAGCCCACACACCACAAAACTTACCGTACTTACTGCTGCTGCTGGTCTGAGTTCTGCCTGAACTTCCTGATGCTGGAGTGTGTTGGGTTGACCTGAGCCGACCTGAGCTGCTGCCGCTCCTCTGAGGCCGAACTCTACAAGATGCAAATTAAATATTTTATGTTGTGTTATTAATTATGTGAGTGTATTGGTTGATATCAATGGTACATTCATTTTTTTTTTTTTTTTAAATAAAAACACTACATTCATAGCCTAACTGAAGCATAAATAAATCTTTACATGTATTTTACACATGGTGTTACAACACATTTTTCAACATGGATGAACAAACGTTCAAAAAGTTAAAAGACAAATTACACATCAAAAAAGTAATGAGAAGCCTTGTCTTCTCCCTTTTACCTCTTTTTCCATTAATTTCTGAAGACAGTTGTTTTCTGGTCAATATTCCAGTGTTTTCCAAATCATACAGACACACAGTTTATGTTTAGCCGTTCAAATTCAGCCTACAGTAGTTAGCTAGCTAGCAAGACCTAGCAAATGTTGGCTAGTGTAACCCAGTTGGTGTATAACAGTTAGCTTAGGTAGCTAGCTAGCTACTGTGTGCTTCAAGTAAAAAATATAAATTACTAAAGAGACCAGTACAAAGTGGACAAAAAGTACTTACTAAAATTCGCTCATGCCAAATGGGGCGTTCAACTCCTCTTCTGCAGAGAAGTCGCACAAGAATTAGCGCGCTTGGTTTGCTATGCTGCATTCAGTGAAACTCGGAAATTTCGTAAATTTACGGAGATTTATACAGTAGCCAAGACAACCTGACAAGACAAGTGGAATTTCATGGAATTTAGTTCTGTTTCCTGTTATTCCAATTCAATTCACATTCTGTTTCATTGGAGTTGGTTGATATTCACATTCACACTCCAACTGTAGGAGCTGAACTGGATTTTACCATACATTGTCAGTTCAGTTCATGAACGTCTCCAACCTGGTCTGAACAGTCAGGGTCTCTGAAGCGGCCTTCCTCTCTCTCCTCTCGTGCAGCTTGTCTCTTGTCGGGCTGAGTTGAGGTAAACTGGGTTGTTTTACAGAGAAAACCCGACGGAGACAGCAGCAGAGTTGGAGAAAAGTCCGACTGAACTTGATTTGGAGCTGTAAGGAGGCAGGAGATGGCAGTTATTTGTTCCTCTGCCTGTCACTTGATTTAGACTAACCGGCCAGTGTGGTATACTATATACTATATACCGGCCACTGTATATACTCTGAGGCAGTACTAATCTATAAAGTATAAAACGGGGGGTAATTGAGAACAAGTGAACATTAATTAATATTTCTAATTTTATTGTATCTAGAACGTGAATAACAATGTAATAATCTAATGTCCTTATGCAATATTTGACTGTCGACTGTCTGTTTCCCCCAATATCAATAATCTGACCCCCATATTGTTATTGGTGGTGATTGCTTACAATTTCTTGTTTCTCTACTGAAAACCATAGAAATATGTTGATCACACAAATAAGAAAAATTAAGAAGGTATAAATCTGTATAGGCTACATGCCTGAACAATAGGTGGCACTATAGACTTTATCCATACATGTGAACCACCAGGAAACCCGAGAATAAGAAGTTGAGGAAGTAGAAGAAGAATTGGAGTAACAACAAAACTCATGTCTGTGTTTTAGGTGATGGATATAACGGATGAAATAGAGTTTGATGATATTTTAGATGACTGGTTTATCGAGTCGCTGAAAACGTGAGAAACTTAACGTTTAATTGTTAAGATGTAATTCCTTCCTCTGTGGTTAAATAAGCCAGTTTATTAGAGAATCCTGTTGGCAGAGGGAACGTAAAGCAGCCAAGGCTAACTCGCACTGATAGGTGCACGTTCTCTCTTGCACGGTGAAAACTGAACTCCGCTCAAAAATGTGGCAGTTTTATCTCGCCTTGCGTATCGGCAAACGTATATGCCTCAGAAATTACGACCCAATATATTTTCTGAATTCTTAGGAGCCACTCTTCAATTCGGCTTGTATCCAATACCCCAAGCAGCACTTATTTTGCTAGAATTTCAACTTTTAGAATTCGTTAGCTAGTTATTTCAGCATTTCCTCACCACAATACACCGCCGTGGGCGACAGCTAGCCGCGTGAGCCGTTTGTAAAAAAAAAATGTTTTTAATTATATTCAAATAAAATTTTGCTTGGTGAATTATATGTATGCCGAATGGAAGAGTGTCTCTCAAAGAGTCAGATCTAGTCTTAAGTCATATCTTACAGGATGTGCACCTTTTATTATCAGAGAGGCAATATGAAACTGCTAGATGTATGAATGGAGTTTGGCGTCTTGGTCTCGCCATATGGCATACAGTATGTCGGGGCTATGAGTTAAGCTATTTTCTAACCTATTTTCTTTTGATTACATAGTAGAATCTTTACATCAGACTACTAGTCTCTGGGGAAGAGAGATATACATTTAGGATACTATACCAATATCACAGCAAATCTCGTTTCCATAGGAATGTTACAGTGATGCCATAGGAGATAAAAATACAGTAGGATAAGGTAAACTCACTATTGGGTACCACAGACTCACTGTAAGTTACTATAGGACTATTATAGGAATATTCTAGTGATACCATAGGTATAAGTAACTATAAACTCACTATTGAGTCCCACAGACATACTGTAAGTCCGTATAGGAATATAGGACAGTGATTTATTGATTATCAGCTCCATTGGCTGATATTTAAATCACTGCTCTGCTGATCCTGTAGATTTAGGGGTTTGAGTGTGCACTGCTGCAGATTTCACAGTCATTATCATTATAGTGATTTCACCAATGAAAGATCATAATATTCATTATGTAACCTATAGCCTAACTTTGTATTACTATAACATTCCTATAGTGTGTCTGTGATTATGTATAGCACCCGTCTAAAATTTCTTACAAGATTACTAAAGGTTTTATGTAAGGAAGTCCTCAAAAAACGTGTAACCTGTATTGAACTTGTGAAACTTGTATTGAACAGTTCAGGCTGTCCAGACATTAACACTTGTCCCATTCCTCCAGATACAAGGATCTTCATGTCTATCAACTGGAGCATCCCACCAGGGTTATAGAATGGACATCAGGCAAAAGTGGGTGAATTTAATGATATTAATAATAATAACCAGGGTGTGAAATGAAATGTTTTTCTGCTCTGCCAGTCACTTAACCAGCCACCAGTCGTCCTATTCTTTTCAGAAAATATTTATATGTTTGAAAGTTGCTGGTGAATTTTGGAACCTATCAGCAACTCTGGCTGCTGGATGAAAAAGTTAGTTTCCTGCCTTTATAATTGTAATAATAACATCTGTATTATTCATCAGTGTTTGAGTTTCAGCAGCCTCTGTTGTCTTTGCAGCCGTCTGTGTCGCAGGCTGCCGCTCGACTAAAAACGAAATTTTAGAGCTGCATTTGCCTCTGAAGCTGTTTGCAGATGAAAATAAGGTAATAAATAACAAAGCAGCAGTCTAAGCCTTTTGGTTTATCTTTGTAAACATGCAAATATCACTCAGAGCCTCTGTTGTGTGTGCTGGTGTGTTCAGGGTCTCTGTGCAGAGCGGGATTTCAAAGTTGTTCACGGTGGTTTCACAGATGGGCCGGTTCACTGCCTCAGACACGTCCCAGGAACAAGGTAATAAAACATAACTGCACACTGGTTTAAAGCTTCCTTCATGGGTTATAGTTTACTTTAGTTTAGTTGTTGACTTTAGTTTATTGCTGAAACGGTTAGTTGATTAATCAATTAGTCGATCAACAGAAAATGAATCCCAGTCATTCATCAAGTAAAAATACCAAGCATTTGCTGGTTGCAGCTTCACAAATACTAACATTTGCTGCTTTTCTCTGTTTCATTTCATTATAAAATAAATACTTTGGGGGTTTTTTTGGCTGCTGGTCAGACTGAGGGAGAAATTTGAAGAATCACTTTGGGCTCTGGGAACTACTGATGGGCATTTGTCATTATTTTTGACATTTTATAGACTAAATGATTAATCGAAAAAAGAATAGATAGATAATGAAAATAATCGTTAGTTGCAGCCCTAGTTTAGTTAATTTAGTATAGTTTTGTTGAGTGATAATAATGAGCATAATGAGAGAATAATGAGCAGTGCAGTGGTAAAACACAGATGTGAAGTGATAATTCAGTAAAACATCCTACCTTGAAACAAGCAAACAAACAACAACAAAACAAACAAGATGAGAAGCAAGGATGCAACTGAATTGCATAATAGAAAATGACATTGTAAGGTTCAGTGATCACACGGGACATTGTTGCCTATTATTCAGTTATTTTCAGTGGTTTGGTCATGGCAGGTGCAGATCTCCAAACTGTGTGCCTGGCTTTTTGGACTCAGTGCATTCTGGGACGCCGCCCTGCGCTCCAAGTCCAACATGTTGCAACTTTGAGGAAACAGCCCTTGAAGCCCTTGTTCTATAACAATAATAATATAATAATAAACTTTATTTATATAGCAGAACACAGTTACAAAGTACTTTACAATTAAAAGGGGGAAAAAAAGACAAGAATAAAATAAATGCAAAAAAAAAAAACGCATATATGGTAAGGCAACTGAAGAGTAAAATCCAGCGACTTAAAATAGTTTAAGATACTTAAAGATACTAACTGAAAAGTAAGTATAATAAAAGAAAAAAAAAAGAGAGAGAGAGACGGGGCAAAGACGGTTTTGAATGTCGGCACTAACTGAAGGGGGATCAATAATGAGACGATGAAACTCTCGCTGCTCTGTTCTCCCAGCAGGACGTCAGGAACCTTCATCCTCTGTTTCAGAACCGGCTCCTCATCCTCTTCTTCAACAGCCAGCACAGCAACCACTATCTCAAATTTTGTGTTGCATAGCAACAAAAATGATGCAGCGCTCCTTGTGCCCCATTTAGCTCTTGTTCTCTCTGCTATTAGCGACGCTCACAGCTGCACTTGTGTCGGTCTGAACTCTAGTGAATAAACCACTAAGAGACTTTTAATCTAGAGTGCTGCGATCTTCTTTCTCTTTCATTTTCTCCTCTTAGGTCAAGTATCAAGTATCTGGTCAGGCTTGTGGTTGTACAGCACTGTGAAAAAGTCTTAGGCACACATAAAAAAAAAAAAATTACTATAAAGAGCAGTCTACTGACACACTAATGCAGAAAACAAATAAACAAACATCTAAGACAAAATGTATATGAAACATCTTGGGTGCCTAAGACTTTTGCACAGTACTGTACATGCACAACCTTCTTGATGAAAATTTTCCAGGCTGTCAGTCAGTTCAGAGCCATTTTAAAGCATTTAGGTTAAATTTCAAAGAAGCTTCCTCTGGGTTTATTCCTCCAGTTTGTGCGTGACTTTCTCCCAGATGAAATATTATTATTTCAGACCAGTCAGATTAATGTAGCTTGGGCAAAAAGGCAATTAACTACTCACCACCTGCTACTGAGTGCTGATTAGAGCACAAGTGGTTCAATCAACTTTTTCCCTCATAAGAATTTGAGTCTAACAGAGAGGACCTTGCTCTTTGATTTGATTGCATTTCCACATTTAAAACAGGTGACAGGAAACTTTTTGATTTTGTTTCCTTGTCTCGTCAGGTGTGTTGTCACCAACGACGGTCTCAGCTCCAAACTGCAGGTGTGGGACCTGGGGGGAGACGACAGCGGTGAGTCAACTTTAACATTAAGTTAAAGCAGGGAGGGTCACACTGTCCACACTGACCCGGGTAAATTTGACAGCGGCGTTTTCGTGTGGTTTGCGTTTTCCGTCTGCTCTGATAGGCAGAAAAGATAGGAAAACAGTGAAATCCTATTGTTCATGCACAAGCCTCTGACCCATGACCTTTATGTCGTTAAAACTGTTTACGGAAGTGCTGTCATGGCTGCAGCAGCAGAGCCTTAAGCGCCAAAGTTGCTGCTTTTGAAAGTAACAAACGACCACAAGACCGCCGAAGCCACAGAGAATACAGACTGTCTGACTACCGCCTGAGATCACATGACAATCCCACGTCAGCGTTTTTGGAAAAGCTCCATTTTCCCCGTCCCGCACTACAACACGGAGCCGGCGTTTTCGAATTCATCCGCTTTCGAGAGCGTTTTCAGCGTTTTCTGTGGTGGAAAACGCCGTCTTAGTCCGGATGGAAGGGCAAAACGGAGAAATAAAGATGCACTTTCAAATTTTCCCCGAATTAGTGTGGACAAGGAGAGGCTGCAGGTTTTTATTCCAATCAAACACTACAGCAGCTGATTTCACTGATTAGTTCCTCCTCTCTGTTAATCAGTTAATCAGTGAAATCAGCGGCCCTTCATGGCTCACAGTTGTCCGTCCCTGTCTGGAAGGGTCACTGTAGTCAAAATCACTTCAACTAAACATCCTGTTGCATTTTGTCATTTCATTCAGTACATGAAATAAGTGTTTCCCTAAAGCTGCAATATGCAACTTTTTCCACATTAAAATAACACATAAATATGTCGTATTGCATTATACATTATCAGTCGGTGTGTTTGTGCCTGTTTGCCTGAAACTGTCGTCTCAATGATTTTGGGGTGAATAGTATTTATATGGGTGTTAGTAGTAGACAGAGAAGTAGAAACCTGCATGCAATAACACAGTGAAGCAGAGAGCAGCCCTCTGTGTGATGAGTCATGCTGAATTGAATAGTTTGAAAAATAGGTTAAATATCAAAATATCAGTGTATATAGTAGGGATGCACATTTTCCCCAAAAATCTTGATCCATTTGCACTCAAGTTAACAATCAAATATCCGTTCGTTAGGCCCAAAAAAAACACACACACACACACACAATCAAAGCATTATCCAGACAAACAACTTCACTCACACTGATAAGCATATTGAAGCTGAATGGAGGCTATAATCATAAAGAACAAAATAAGAATATTATTATGTAGGCTGCAGTATTAGTCTATGTAGGCGATGGAGTTATGGCTCGTAAAATCATGCCGCATTCTCATCTCGCATTCTCATATTCCCAAATTAGTCCGACTGAAATAACTTTTCCAAACTCCAAAGGAAATTAAAAAGTCCAGTTGTTGAACACATCGGCTGCAGAGGTTAAATGTTTTAGGTCATCAATGTGATATTCTACATACCTATAATGTATTATATAGGTATGTAGAATATCACAAGAAAAGTCACAGTTTATTTCTTGTTTTGTCTGATTTTTAACTGTTGTTACTTCCTTCCTTCACTGCTTCACTGTGATTGGTCCTCTCCTGTTTCTCATTCACTTTCCCAACCTTTACCACCCAGTCTGGGGAATCGAACCGGCAACTCTCCAACTCTCGCCCGCTTCTTTAACTTTTCTTCAACCTTTGGGGTACAACTGAAGTCAAGATCCCCACGGGTCCTTGAAATCCTTGAAAGTTTGTGAATTTGAGAAAAAAAAATCAAGGCCTTGAATGTTTTTAAAAATAGACATAAATAGACATGGGTCTTTGAAAGTGCTTGAATTTAGAGAAGTTGTTGAGAAGTGTTCACACATTCAAGCATCTCTCTCTTTTTAATTGTTGTCTGTGAGCTTCTGTAAAGCTGCTAGTTCTCATTATAAAAATTCTCAGTGTTGTAACAGTAATTAACCTTAATCCGTGTCTCAAACTATGCCGTGTTGGGTCCTTGAATTTGAGGGAATTGGGCCTGGAAAGTCCTTGAAAAGTCCTTGAATTTGATGTTTAAGAAGGTGTGGGAACCCTGTGAAGTATAGTTTGATTCTGATTGGTCCTGTGCTGCGGCTTGTCGTCCAATGACAGATGTGATCAGAAGAACGGGAGGCGTGGAGGGGCGGGGCGTGGCGGAGCGAGGCAGCAGGATCGCAGCCGGACTCTCCTCAGATCCTCGCGTCCTGCACGGAGCGCAGACCGGCGACGTCCGGCTGACTGACCTGACGTCCGGACAGAGCTTGTATAAACTAGGTGAGCTGAGCTGTCCGAGCTGCACGGCCTCACCCGGTCACAGCTGCAGAGTGCTGTGACTGCAGCTGTGGAGAAGGGACAGCGTTAGGCTCGAGATATTTTCCAGTGTCCTCTTCATCCTCTGTATGGAGAATTTGAGCTCCTACCCTCCGGACGGAGATTTAGACTACCAAAGGCCAGGTCTAACAGGTTGAATAATTATTTTATTTCTCAGGCCACCAAACTGTTAAATGCTCATGATGATCCAGCTGATGATTAGTTTCCCATTTAACTACTGGGGGCTGATGATGGTTTTAGCGATGGCTAAACATACTCTAGGTTTCCTGTTGTCACGTGATGTATTCATGTATTTTATCATGTTTTTTGTATCTGAGTCCGTGTGCCTATGTCTCTGTGTGTTCTATGTTTTACCTGGCTGCAAGACAAATTTCCCCTCGGGGACAATAAAGTTGAAGTTGAAGTTGAAGTTGAAGTTGAAGTTACTCGTTTTCCCTGCTCAGGTTTCCCCAGCTGGTTGTGGGATTCTAGTTCTAGTCACAACACAGCTTCTCTAGCAGTTATGTCACTGTTGCCCCCTATAATACACAACCTTACCAGCTATTTCATAATGAGCAGCTGTATCAGTTATGTGTCTTTTTCTGTTTGTTTTGTCCCAATAGAAACAGACACAGCCGAGCCGCTGAGCTCCTTACAGTTTGTGAGCGACAGTGTGTTCCTGGCTTGTTGCTGCAGTGGGAACATCTACGTGGCGGACAGTCGGACGTCCGCTGCTCCTCAGCCCTCCCCTCTTCCTCCTCCTCTTCCTCCTGCGGCAGCGGCGCGGAGGGACGGCGTCCTCTGGTGTGCGGACGCCTCTGCGGACCGGTCCCGTCCGGACCCGGCCGGCCGCGGGGTCGCGCGGCTCTCCTCCTCCGGAGAGGTGCTGGTTTCGGACCTGAGGAACCCGGGCGGCGCTGTGTGTCGGGCTCAGCTGGACGTCCAGACAGATCGCTGCGGTCAGGATGACATCACAGTGTCGTGGGCGCCGGCGCTGGACGACTGCATCGCTGTGTCAGGTCGGTAAAACTCTCGCTGGGTCCGCACATGTTTTTTTGGGCATTTTCACCTTTATTAGACAGATCAAAGTGGAGAGAGACAGGAAAGATTGGGTGGAGACGGCATGACATGCGACAAAGGTCCTATGGTTTTCAACCTGGACTCTGTCTTCCCATCTTTTTCCATTGATATGATTGGAAATTCTTACATTAAATGTGCATTTTCTTTAAAGTCACAAGGAAACGGTATTTCCACGCTCTCTTGCTTCCATAATTCAGCACATTTCCGGTTGAAACAGGATGCTGGAGCGGGACAGAACACAGTGCTCAAAAGTGTTCAAAATTGCGAAATTGCAAAATTGCGATTGTTTTTTGCCTAATTTTGAGCTTCATAAATTCATACTCTTCAGAATGAATAAATTCCAGCCACCACATACAACCAGGAAAAGGAAACAGGGTTTTCACAAGCCAAGAAAACTAAAACATTGAACAGCTGAACAAGGCATTTTTCATTTCATTGCGAGTTAAAAAAAAATCTGTGTTTTCAATTTCCCAACTTTGTCCGCCAGGTTTCAGCGGAGCGGTGCAGATCTACGTCACGTCTGCTTGGAGGGCGGAGCTGACGGAAGCCCGGCCGCTGTTTGAGCATCGAGGTCACGCTGTTTCCTCGCAGCACGCCGACGGCCCGCCGGTCCGCGTCTCCTCCCATGTCTGGCATCCTGACCGGCCCCGGACGCTGCTGTCCGCCGCCACCGACGGCTCCGTCCACGTGTGGGACTGGGTCCACCCAACGGCCGCTGACTGACAGTCCGCCACCGGGATCAGGATCAGGATCAGGATCACACTGTAACACTGTTCACACAGGACTGGTGTGATGTGGAGCCTCATGTGATGCCGACGCATTCGCACAGGATACTGAAACTCACATTAAATCGCATACGGTCAAGATTTTACAATTCCTCACTTTCTGATTTATCAAAGTGAAAACCTGAAATGTGCGCGGAAAAATGCGTTTAAACCTTCCTGTATAGATTTCATTGCTGCCTCCATTTTTCATGACCAGAGCAGGAGAGAAATCGCACATCTAGAAGAGAAAAATTAACTACACCGAAAACAAATTATGGCTGAAATTACCAAATTTGATTTGCATGGGATTAGTATTGTCAGGGAAGCTCAGTCTTCACCAACATACAGTTAATTTACACAGGAATTTTGACTTTACAAATTACACAGCAGATTGGCACCGGATTAAAATCACCAACGATCCCTGCAATTAGTCCCATGCGAATAGGACTTTAATCCATCAGTCTTTTTACAGATGCATGGTTATTGATTAGTGTACTACAAAATAAATTTACTGATTTTTCATCACAAAAACATAACAGAAAGCTGGTAAAAACGGGGCAAGACGAGCGCATAAGTGGAGTGAATCCAACACCTGCAACACCTGCATCACACAGTGGATCTGCAACACAGTGATGCAGCGCTGACAGATTCTCTCATGTGAAATGTATGAACTTCCATCAGCAAAACAACACATGAAGTGCGATCCTGGCCCAACACACACTAAGAAGACGAATGAGATGAGCACGTTCTTAGTGTTTGCCCACATGCAAGCCAGGCTCCAGTGGGGTTTACTTTGGGAGTTTTTTTTATAGCTGTTTTCTACCTTCTAGAGTTTTTCAGGATAAAGGGAGTTTGGGTTTAAGGTGTGTTTTAGGAGATTGTTGTGATTTAATGACAACTATCACAAGTTATGTAGAAATAAAACATTCCAAACACATGATGCCTTTTCCTCTTCATATATGTTTCAGGGTGAGTTCCCACCCAGCATGTTCTGATCGGTTCCTGCTTCAGTTCGGTTGGTTTGTCCAGGTGAGAGCGATGACCTTTGAACTCTGGTGGCACCAAATAACGGCAGCGAGAGTCTCAGTCCTCCTAACAAGAGAACTGCGCTGCGGCTCGTTAATCCAACTACAGGAAACCACCCCCGAAACACAAGGGATTATGGGTAGAAGGAAACAGATAAAAAAGAAAAAAGCCTTGTAGAGCAAGAAAGACATCAAAGGAAGCCAAGTATGCCACGTTTGTGAATATAACCGCACACTCAAGACCCAGGACAAAGTAAATAAGTGTTATGTTTCGGTTCCTATAAGGAGACGGATGTTGACCTCTGACACTCAGCAGTTCCATGCTTGGAAAGCCTCTTCAACCTTCTTCAACATTACTTTCTGTCACACACATCAAGCCCAGTAACTGTAGCGCACTCAGGGACGTCAAGGCTGAAATAAATGTTTTTTCCTTTTGTCATGTCTTTCTCTCCTCCAGTCTTATCTACTGCATCTGTCTGTCTAAACAAAAGGAGGTGAGAGGGTGAGGGAAAGCATTAATGAACCGAACCGTGATGGAAAATAAAACCAAGGACTAAATACTATGCAACAAAAGGCCAAAATCTCTAAAAGTGCCAAAGCTCTCGTCCGCAGAGGAAAACTTTCTGTCTGTTGAGGTGCGACTGACCTCAGCTTCCATCTATTTACCCATGCAATTTATTTAATATATTGTAAAACGTATATTTTTTCTGCTTGACACTTCGTTCCCCAGCTTTTCTCTATTGTATGTTCATTGCGCGGACACATTTGAGGACATATTTCTTTCATCTAATGTCAAGGCACTGTGGCTTTGTCCTTTGCACTAGTTAGTCTTTGTAACTTGAATTGTTGGTTGTTTTGCTCTCGCACCCATTGTAAGTTCCTCTGGATAAGTGAGTGAATCAGCTTAACACTTAAAATGTAAATGTTTCTTTCAAGGAACATTTTTTGTTTCGGTTTCCAAACATTTTCGCGTCGGTTTATTCTGCTGCCGATTCTCCCAACTGAACAAACACTCGCCTGCAGTCAGACACATAGCTGTTAAAGCAAACAGAGACCACTGAAACCTTAAAGGTCCCGTCTTCTCCACTGTCCAGAGTTTTATTTTGTGTCTTGAGCTCCATTCAAAGCTGTGTGTGTGGTGTCATGAACCAAAAACACTCTCAATCCATTTCTCCACGTTCATTTTCCAGCATCTCTCTGAGCCTTACCAAGAACAGGCCGTTTCTGTCTCCGTGTCTTTAAGGCTCATTAATATTCACGACCCCTCTGTTCCGATTGGCTAACCGTTTCGAGAGTGAAACGTGAGACGCCGCGGCCCGGCGGCTACAGGTAGGGAAAACTCTCCGGTAATAAACGATGACGACCGCTCGACCGCTTTGAAAAAAACACTTTGTTAGTCTATTATTTCTTACAGAAATGATAATGAGCGAACCTTTGTGACGCCACAAAGTTACGGAAGTCCAAACGGCTCGTTTAGAGGCTCGCTTTTCTAATATGGATTGTGTGGATTTAGTTTTGATGCTTTCACCATGTTTAGATCGACCATCCAACTCCTTTATCATCACAGAGGGGAGGGAGTCCTGCTTTACATGATATGGGACCTTTAAACTCATCTCTTCAAGAAACTTCCACCATCTTCCTCCTCTACTTGCTCTCGTCTTGGATGGTGAAAAGAAAAAACCTTTCTGCCTTTCCTCGCTCTTCTCTATCACACATGAATCTGTTGTTGATCTGGGAATTTAAGCTTATTCTTCCCCCGCAAGTCGCTCTGGATAACAGCATCAGCTAAAATAGAAGTTTACTTCAGCACACTTTTAGTATACTGAGCAAGTATACTTCATACTATACTTATTTAACTTTTGTTGTACTTGCAAAAGGTACACTTGAGACTTTAGATCTACTTTTATAAACTAAAAAGTGTGCGAATTTTGTTCCACAGAGTAATAAAAAAAGGTATACTTATAAGTAGTTCCTAAAAGTTAGTATAGCAGACATGGACACAGACAGACTTCAAAATAAAAAACGCCCTTGAAACCTGAAAACTTGGTTTGAAAAAACTAAAAAACTTTTCTCTCGCTGTCTCTCCTGGATTTCTATCTGTCTCTCCTGGACCTACCACTGCTCTATCGAATATGAATATGTTGGTGAACTGGGAAGAGAAGTATATTCTGCTGTTGGCTGTCACTGTAATTCGTCTGGATAGGATCAAAGAAATGCCTTAGATGTAAAATTTAAACATTCCTTTGATGGGAATTTCTATTTCTACTTTTGTTTGTGTACTTGTTTTTTTTCCCCTTTCTTTTTGGCTTCACAAACAGCAGATTGGAGTTGTGCTTCTACAAACTTTTGTCAGAGGCAAACTGGAGACAAACAATCTCATTGGTTGACCATGGCAATTATGATTTGGAAGCTTCAGCAGTTAGCTAATTAGACTTCATATTAGCTTCTTCCCAGGGGTGGATTTTGGCCACTAGTCCACTGGGCTAGTACAGTGAAATTTCTACAAATTATTCCTAGCCCAGTATAGATAATGTAATATTCAAGTTTAACGAGGCAGATCATGCTCTAAAATTTTGTAGCAAAACACTGAACGTGGGCTGCTGACTATTATGATATTTATTTTTTTCTAGTTTGAAAATGGCTATTCGAAAAAGGGCTTCCCGTTGTTACTATGGCAACAACGCAGAGCTCCAACCCAACCATAGAGATTAAACCATAGAGATATAACACTTATGTTATATCTCTATGGATTAAACTGTTAACCATGCTTCCAACAGGCCGGCTGAGGCAGTGAGGAGCCCTGGGATTTTAAGGTGGACCTGAAAAAGACTGAAAAGCACTGAAGCACCTTCACTAAATGTCAGTATAGATTCACGCATCAGTTTCACTCGCCAAGTAAGCTAAACGCTGCTTTACTGGGCTAACCGCTCCCAAAATCAGGTGAACTTAATTTCATGCCCTGCTACTTCCTGTCTGTCCCTCACCTGTTTCACTGGGCTTCAGTCTGACATTACTTAGCTAGAAAAACTAGTTCTTTTGGCTCCACCAGCAGCTCTGCCTCTCTAACCTCCCCCAAAACCTTGATCTCCCTCTTGTGTTTTCCGTCAGTGTATCTGCTGCCCTCTGTCCCACCCGAGCAAATACTCCATCCCCTTTCATTCAGACACACTGCTGTCAAAATACACAGGCCCTTGCAACCTGAAAACTCATCTCTTCCCTTTCCAACGCTTCACATCCGCCTCTCCCAATTCGTTTCTCCTCCTCTAAATCAATTCCCTCGCTTCCCTGCCTGCCTCCTTTTCTTCCACCCGATTCCTTTCACAGCAACTTCTACAATCTACACAGACGTTCAAGGAGCATTTTAGTTTGTTTGGTTACTTCTTCTATTCTTTTTGCCTTGGAGAAACTTTGCCTCCTGCAGTGTTTGCTGCTGCTCTCTCTCTCTCTCTCTCTCCCAGCAGAACAAACACTCCTCTCCCCCGAGACACACAGGCGTCAAAGTAAACCAGAGGCCAACTAGATGAAAATGGTTCTGTCTGCAAGGCGCCGGCTCCTCTGCACCGCTGTCTGCCTCCAGGTTCGTACCAAACGCCCATTCTGATCTGTCGGGGGGTTATTTTTTTCCGTGGGGCATGTTCACAAGTTTTGATTGACACTTTGCGAGGTAACAAGTGCGTGTGCCGTTCCCAGAGAGTGACGGATCCCCTGTTAGAGCTGTGATGTTCTCCATTAAAGCCTTAAATTCCCCAAAGCACCTCTACCAGCGGCTCCGTGCTCATCACTGTTTCCGAGGCTTTCTTTGCCGTTTCGTAAGCCGCTGGAACAAAGGCATGCTGGGAAGATATTTTTTCCCCCCTTTCCTGCGTGTTCCCTTTTGATAGTAGAGCTTCCCTACCTGTGTCTCAGCTTCTTGTGTGTGTGTGTGTGTGCTGAGAAGAATCACAATTATCACCGGGGCTTCAGAAGGACGTCAGGAGGCAATATGGGAGCAGCAGTGGATGTTATTACATTTTTGTTCAATTAAATCTTCAAATTAAATGTTCTGGTTCAGAGCTTGAGCCTATTTTGTAGTTTTGTTTTCTTCGATTTGCTGTGTTATTGTTGACATTTTCTATTTGCATGCTTCCACTGAATTGTTCTGCCTTGTGT
Source organism: Centroberyx gerrardi (assembly GCF_048128805.1). Lineage (NCBI taxonomy): Eukaryota > Metazoa > Chordata > Actinopteri > Beryciformes > Berycidae > Centroberyx > Centroberyx gerrardi. The sequence goes on along the minus strand of NC_136008.1, from coordinate 3,082,500 downwards.
TCATTAAAGTCCTTTCTATCATGTGTTCATATGAGCCATGCAGGAGCCTAACACAGCCATGTTTAAAGGGTAACTTTGGTATTTTTCAACCTGGACCCTATTTTCCTATCTTTTTGTGTCTAACGTTTTTCTTTACCTTTCGCTTGATCCGGTCTGTGTGTAACTTCCTGCAACAACTCAACTCTCGCGAGACTTGAGCGAGACTTGGTTACACACAGACCGGATCAAGCTAAAGGTAAAGAAAAACGTTTCATTTCTCTGTAGGGTCCTTTCCATAATGTTGTCACGTATAATAACAATCTGAGCCTGTCAGTGGCTAAAACAAGAACTTTTAGTGGACGTACATTGACGGTGCGATTTGCCCCGTCGGATTACATTGCAGCTCGTTTCGCGGCTGCCGGCTGAAGCGATCTCGCTCAATACTGGACCAGTTTCAAAAATTGTTGTCCCCTTTAGTCACTTAGACACAAAAAGATGGGAAAATAGGGTCCAGGTTGAAAAATACCAAAGTTACCCTTTAAACATGGCTGTGTTAGGCTCCTGCATGGCTCATATGAACACATGATAGAAAGGACTTTAATGAACACAAGGCAGAACAATTCAGTGGAAGCATGCAAATAGAAAACGTCAACATTAACACAGCAAATCAAAGAAAACAAAACTACAAAATAGGCTCAAGCTCTGAACCAGAACATTTAATTTGAAGATTTAATTGAACAAAAATGTAATAACATCCACTGCTGCTCCCATATCGCCTCCTGACGTCCTTCTGAAGCCCCGGTGATAATTGTGATTCTTCTCAGCACACACACACACAAGAAGCTGAGACACAGGTAGGGAACGCTACTATCAAAAGGGAACATGCAGTTACCCTTAAAGTTACCCTTTAAGCACATCACTGGAAGTCTGGATTCAGAAAATATCAAATAAATTAAGAATTAAGTCTTTGTGCGAATGTACAAATAAGCAAAGTCACTTGAGCCTTTGATTTGATTTTAATGCATTTGTCCCTGAGTGGGTGTGGCTATCGGTGCAGTGGGCGGGGCCTTAAGTCAGCCACTCATGGAGCTGGATCTGCTCCAGGCTCGGTCGGTCTGCTGCCTTGGCACTAAGACACCAGCGAATCAGGTGACGGCATTCTGGTAGACAGGAAATCAGGGGAGAGATATGATTTGACAGATTACTTTATATCTATCTATCTATCTATCTATTTATCTATCTATCTATCTATTATAACCCTGGCAGTGTTCGCGCCTTGCTCTACCCGTTATGAAGCTACACAGGGAATTGAACCCCTAACAATGGCACTGTTTGTGCCATACCCATTGAACTCTACCCATTGAACCACACAGGACCGCTCTTCAGGGTTCCTGGAAAGTCTGAAAATAAATGGAAAAAGAACCAGGTATTTTCCAGGTCTTGACAAGTATGGAAATCGAATGGAAAAATATTGTTATAATGTCCCGATGTTCATGCAACTATATATTTTCTGTTTAGACCCCTGTTATCTGAAATATCCTGGTATTTGTCACTGTGAAGAATAACCATCATCCATGGAGTAGAGATGGACGATTCCACATTTTTTGGAGTTGATTCCGACTCCTTTTTTTTTTGGAATTGATGGAATCGATTCTTAATCGATTAGAATCGACAGTAGAATCAATTCTCAGAATCGACATAATGGAATCGAGAATTTACTCTTTTGGAGTCACCTCTCCATCCCTACCATGGAGTGATATATAGGCATGTAGTAGGGACAAGACGATTGTCTGTGTAAACTGTAGTGAAGACCAAAATCTTAAAATCAAATCAGGAAAATAAGGTTTGGAAAAAGTTTTGGAGTTGGAACCCCGGCTCTCCTCCGGTCCTGCCCTCTCTCACCTGCAGAAATCCCCTTGGGGAAGCTCACTCGCCCCCTGATGATCTCCCTGATGCTGTTGAAGGGCAGGAAGCCGCAGACCAGGTTGAACAGGGTGACGCCCACCGACCAGACGGTGGCCGGCCCCGCCCGGTACTGCCCCCTCCGGAACCACTCAGGGGGCGTGTACTCCAGGGTGCCTGAGACAAGGACGGACGGACAGGAGGGGGACGATTATTAATGTGGGACACCAACTGTAAACATACACTACCTGTCAACAGTCTGGACCCACCTGACTGAATGTTCTGTGTTCTTCATTCACTTAAAGCCATTTTGATCTAAAGGCTTCTGCTTAAATACTTGAAATGAGTTTCTTAGACAAATATAAATAGTGAAGTTGATCCTATGTATGAATTTCTTTCCAAAGCCTTTGCCTTTCCATCAAGGCAAAGGGCGGCTACTAGAATTTAAAATATAAGATAGTTTTGATTTGTTTAACACTTTTTTGGTCGCTGCATAATTCCATTTGTGTTATTTCATAGTTTTGATGTCTTTGCTATTATTCTAAAATGTGGAAAATAGTAAAAATATAGAAAAATGTGTCAAACCTTTGACTGGTTGGATAAGTATTCTTTTTACTACTACATGGAAGTATTAGTGCTAATGATAGTAGTAGTAGTCGTAGTACAGTAGCAGTAGCGGTGTAGTAGCAGTGTAGTAGCCTAGTAGTAGTAGTGGTGGTAGCAGTAGTAGTAGTAGTGGTAGTGGTACTAGTACTAGCAGTAGTACTAATAGCAGTGACAGAAGTGACATTGTTACTAAGGTTTTTACAGTGAACAATGCTACAGTGGATGTAAAAAAGATATATAACTATATATATATATATATATATATATATATACATAAACTAATGTGTAGTATCGCAAGTTGTTGTTCTCGCTCTTCAACAACAGATCGTTCCTCCATTTCTCCTGACCTGCAAAGTCCTTGTACATGGTATTCTTCAAGAGATCTCCGCAGCCGAAGTCGATCAGCTTGACCTGGTGCGAGTCGGTCCGGATCAGCAGGTTCTCCGGTTTGACGTCTCGGTGCAGGACGCCCCGCTCGCCGCAGTGCCGCAGCGCCCCCAGCAGCTGGCCGGTGATGCGGCGCGCCGTGCTCTCGCTCACGAAGCCTCCCCGGTCCTGGCAGAAGGAGATGAGGTCCTGGCACGGCTCGGGACGCTCCAGCACCATGACGTACCGCGCGGGCTGGTCGAACCAATCCAGCATCTGCAGCACGTGGGGGCAGCCGGGGTCCACGGTCACCTGCTTCATCAACGCAACCTCCAGCGGCAGGGGCCCGCCCTGCCCAGGCTGCGTGGGACAGGAAGGACGATGACTGTTAGCATTTAGGGCGGCAGTTAGCCCTGATACAGGAGACTGATACTGGTTGTTGTCTCTCCCAAAGCCTCCTGTCCTGCTCCGTTAAGAGTTCTCCCTGCAAAAGTTGGAGAGGTCTATAACGAAAAAACTGTCGAATTTCACTGAGCCAGACAGATGTATGTAATCCTTCACTTGTCTAGTTCCACGCCACTGACACGCGCTACATCTCCTATGCACAAAAAAACTTTAAAATGTAGTTAAAAACAAGTATACCCAAAATGATGATGCTACTTCACCTAATATGCTTCTTAAATCACTCAATGATCACTTTCAATTGATGAAATATGGTCATAAAACACATGAGGCGACATTAACGAATTTTAACACGTAATCTCTAATCTCTAATAATGATTTAGTTACTTCGATTGAGCGCGTCCAACACATACAATTGTTGCAATCTAACTTTCGACCACCGGTGGCAGCAGCGAGTGTGTTGCTCAGAAGCACAGTACTTGCGAAGAAGTCGAGGCGTCTGTCGGCCATCTTTGATTTCATTACAATGGAGATTGTGGGTATACTTGTCTTTAACTGCATTTTAAAGTTTATTTGTGAATAGGAGATGTAGCGTGTGCCAGCGCTGTGAAAGTAGACAAGTGAAGGATTACATACATCTGTTTGGCTCAGTGAAATTCGACGTAGTTTTTTCCTTATAGACCTCTTCGACTTTTGTGGGGAGAATTCCTAACGGAGCAGCACAGGAACCTTTGGGAGAGACAACTCCAAGACAACTTGGGAAGAAATCTACAAGGACACGAGTATCGACTTGGTGTTCTTGGATTTGATAATCACTCCTGCTTGACTCTTTGGCCTTGATAGCACCTAGTCCACAGCCATGGTTTAGGGCAGAAGTCTGCAACTGTGTGCCATGGAGAGCCGTGTGTGTGTGTGTGTGTGTGTGTGTGCAGGTTTTCATTACAATCAAACAGCACAGCGGCTGATTTTAGGGATGAGTTCTCCTGATTAGATAGAGATGGTAGTTTCTGGTTGCTACTCAGTGAAATCAGCTGTTTGATTGGGATGAAAACCTGCATATACATGACTCTCTATGACACATGATTGCAGATCACTGGTTTGGGGTGATGGCGTCTGTTAGCAGGCAATTTAGCAACTTCAAATCTATGCATGTCAATTACCAAAACCCGTCTGGAAATGTCATTACCAAGTTATTTTCTATCATCCAGGATCATTCTGGATCTGTTGTCGCTGGACTGTAACTTCAGTAGTTCAGTCCGGCTTGCAATCTAACAATCTAGTAATTGAAGCGTATTCTACTGTTGCGCTCTGTCTATAATGTAATGTCATAAATTGGTTTTCGGTGTTGTGAGCTAAAGCAAACTGTGTCAACAAGCATGAAGGGGAAGCACGGTGTCCAAATACTCACGATGTCCAGCTCCTCCTCAGCTTGGGCCTTGGACACATACTTGATCGCCACCTGTGACACGACAACATGATGAGTTTTCTACTTACCATGGAAAAGAAACACAGGTTTCTTTTGTTTTTCAGCCAAATTTATAATTAGCCCAGCTGACAAATAATGGAACAAAATGCATCCAGTTGGCATGTTATGTAACGCTCTGCGAAACACACAAACAAAAAGCTGTTCTATTATTCCAGTAAACAAACTGCTGTCAAATTGCTGTGTGTGTGTGTAGACCTACAGGCTGAAGGAATACCAATGCAAGCGAAAAGTAAAGAGATGAAAAGGTAGAGAGAGTTGTTTTAATAACAGATTGGGTTGTGTAATGTGCAGAGTCGCATAAATTAATTAAACCATTAATTAAACGCCTGTTTACACTGTCAGACACCAAACACACATCCGTAAAATTCAATTTTCCAGGAATTAAGGAACAAATGCATATTTTATCACTGACGCCTATATATTTTTATAATTAAGTATACAATGGGCTTTTTTTTTTATCAGGTTTTAAAGGCTCAAGCGCCATGAAACTCACTCAGCACATTTAAATGACCATGGAAACTGAATTCAAGTAAGCAAAACAGAAACACCAGAATGGCAGCGTTGTGGTTTTCAGAGGCGTTGTTCTCCTGATGGTAACAGACTCTTCTAGAAACTAGTCTTTCCCAGAAGCCTCTCTGGGAAGATGTGAGAGGTTTTCAACTCTTAACTGAAGCTCACAGATCTCAGGAAGTCAGCAGCTTTATAAACGCTTTTGACAAAGTGCTTTAAAGGAAACCAAGGACACCAAAACGGATTAAAAAAAAACAAGCGATGATGGGAACAAGCGATAGAAAAAGTAATTTGCTAACTCCAAGAACTCCAGACTTTGTGTATGTGTGTGTGTGTGTGTGTGGATAAGTTTTAACACTGATGTTGGGAAATTGAGGAAGCTAAATTTGAAAGGAAGGAAGTAAAGGCTTTCAAAGGACACAGGGGACCGTAATTATATGGACTGACAGTCTGCTGGAGACGAGTCCGCTCTGTGCCTGAACTCTCTTGGTGGCCTAATGAGTCGCCGCCGTTACGACTGATATTCACTGGGTCTGAACGCCATTCTCTGCTCCTCCATGTCTCAGAAAATAATCTGTCTCTCTCTCTCTCTCCATCGACAAAAGACAAAACACCACGGTGCTTCTGGAAATGTAGAGTTTAAGTGTTTTTCTAGAGTTGACCGATGTTTCCCCTGGAGAGGCAGGCAGGAAGTGAGTGTGCACCGCAAAAAAATGTTCATTATATCTAGTTTTGAGATTTAAAAACATATTTTTTCATAAAACAAATTGAAAAATCTGACAGTGGGATGAGATCATTTCAGCTGCTTCCAATGCAGATTATTTTCGCAAGAGAAACTTCCCAAATTGAGAAACATGAAACATTCAATATCCTCAGAATCTAGCTGTTGTTTCGACACTGGGAGAGAGGGGGCGTTACACACCGGCAGGCCGTCAGACTTGCGGGTCCCCGCGTAAACCGATCCGTAACCTCCTCTTCCCAGCAAAGATCCCTTAGCATACTGCTTCTCTAGCCGCGCTGCAGGGAGGTCAAAGGTCACACAGGTCATACATCAGGTTGTTTCTTTAATGCACAAGTCTGAAGTAAAATGAAGCTTAAAAAGAGATAATCTGATAATCACAGATTTGGGCAGAGGTGGGAAGTAATGAAGTAAAAATACTTTGTTACTGTACAGATTTTCAAGTATCTGTATTTTACTTGAGTTTTTCCTTCACTTTTACTTACTACATTTCAAAAGAAAAATCTATACTTTCTACTCCTCCTAGAGTAGAAACTACTCTACTAAACTAAACTAAACTAAACTTAAAAACACAATCAGCTGTTCACAGAGCTGAGGACCTCCAACATGGCCGCCAGAGAGCGTTACATCACTGAAAGCCCTCTACACATCTAACTCCACTTCTCTTGACCCTGTGACTCGGCCTGACTCACGTCTGCAGCGGCGTGCGGCGGCTGTGGGGCGGGGGGAGGACGTGGGGCGGGGGGAGGACGTGGGGCAGGGGGTGGTTGTGGGGCAGGGGGCGGTGGGCGTGGACTCCTGCGGCTCCTCGCCTCCCTCCTCCCGGCTCCTCCGACCCCGCCCCCTGGCTCTCCGCCCCGGCTCGAGGGGGCGGGGCTCCAGCCAGCCGTCCCGGCCCGGCGCCCAGGCCCTGGAGCCCACCGCCAGGCAGCGCTGGGCGGTGAAGCCGGGGTGGAGGCAGGGGGTCCGGGCCGCTGGGCCGGGGAGCGGCTGCTTGAAGAGTTTGGCATCTTTGGAAGGTCCAGCTCTCTTCCTCTTCCTCCCGCCTTCCTTCTTCAGAGCCCCACACTCCTGGGCTGCTGGGGTCACACACACACACACACACACACACACACACACACACACACACACACACACACACAAGAACACACACATACACACACATACACACAATTGTTAGCTTAGTTCACAACAGTATTTCACTTCTAGTTTCACTTCTGAATGGTTATAGCATAAAGGATGAACTGGAAATAAGAATACACACATCTACCTTGTATGTGCACACACACACACACACACACACACAAAGGAGAGAAAGAAAGAGAGAGAGAGATACCAAGTCCATCCATACTACTCTGCAGACTGTTATAAAGCCTGACTGTATTTCTGGGATAAAAATCAATATTTGACTTCACAAAATAGCAGTTTACTTCACAGGAACGGTTTGCTCTAGTCAGCGACAGCATGGAAATCAGAAAGTGATAATTTGTCCTAGTTGTTATTCAATACTGGAGGCTGGCGACTCACAAAGTCGAGAAGGAGGAGGACAGGGCTTTGGGAAATTGCAGCATAAAATGGCATGACTCAAAAACATTTCACTATTAAATCTACTGCACTGAACAAGACTAAACAACTGACTTTTTAAGGAGGGAAAAAGGAAATTAAATAGCATAAAATGAAGGAAAGTAAAAAAAAAAAGAAGCTTAATCCTCCCCATCCTGTATGAACCAGCCTCCTCTTCTGTGGAATATCTCCTTTTATTTCCCCTTAAAAATAAAAAATGTACCTAACTTGTTTCCTTACAGAGTGTCTGTCAGTGTTTTTACCTGCATGAGGAGTTTCCTCAGAGCTGCTGGAAGTCAGCATGTTGGACACCAGGCTGCAACACCTGAGAGTCTGAACCTGAATGTTGTTGGTGGAAAAAACACAATGCATGTTCTTCTTCTATGAAGTCACAGAAGATTGTGATGCTGCCACCTGATTCTGTAACAGGATACATCTCACACCTGCTTCAAAATGTGTTTACAGCTTAATATAATACAAGCGAAACGTCTTGTTGCAAGAAACTGGAAAAGTGTTTGCTGTCCATCTTTGAACTTTTGGATTAATGAGCTTTCTTCTTGCATAGCGATTGAAAGGCTTACTTACACAATCAAACAAAAAAGTCATATTTTTCATTTCTTACATTTTTGGAATCAAGACCTGATATCCTAACTTCGTAAATTTGACATTTAAGTGAGACTGTACACCCTTTTTTCTTCCACTTTTTTTTAAATTTTTTATTTATCTATTTATTTTTTCTCTCTAATTGATATGCAGGCATATATGTATGCATTTATGCATGTGGATATATGTGTATATGTATATAAGTCATTTATGTTCATTATTATTATTATCATTTTGTAAACTATCATTTTGGAAAGGTGATGTACCATGTTGAAAATCAATAAAGATATGTGATACAAAAAAATAATGTGTTTACAGTTATGTTTCAAAAATCAAAATGTACAAAAATTGATCCCCAAAAAATGTATTTGTACTTGTAGATAACCAGGGTTCGACTAATAAAGGTTTTTGAAGGCTGATACTGATATGTTTTGATTGAAACTGCTCCAAAAACTGTTATCGTGTGCCTATATTCAGTATCTTTGACTATATCCATGCCAAAAAACTCCCCAGAAAATACAGACATTCAGTGTTTCTGTGAGAATTTTCTTCTCATCAGGGTGGAAAAGCCTCTGAAACAGCATTCACACCATCATGGGACACTAAAACTCTCCACTGAAACCCAGAATAATAAAAAAAAATCCTTCCAGGTGTTTTAGCAGCTCCTTCAGACAGAGTGAGGCGGGGTTCATTGCTGATTTTACAGACTAAAAGGTAAAAAGGTGGAAAACAATATGAGGAGGGAAAGCACTCGTAATGCAGAAAGTAAGGAAATGTATTCTGGCTTTGCATAAGAAGCTGGTGAACATTTATCAGTCTGTTTTGAGTCTGTTGTGTTCCTCCGGCAGCAGCGAACTGTCCCACAGCTTTCTAACCAGATTTATTTTTTTAATACGATGTTAAGCTTGAATACATTTTGTCACTCTCTGCATTACAAGTGCTTTCCCTCCTCACATTATTTTCCTCAGGTTTGGGGTTTTAACAGCCTGAAGCTGCTGAGGAAAATCAGATTCTACCACACCGACCGACTGCACAATATCTGATGTTTATTAAAGAGTCACTCCACTCTGAAACATTTTTATTGAGTTGTGAACTGGTATTTAGTTTTATGTAGTTATGAAATACAACAACGCCCAACCCCAACCCCCCCTCCTCTATGGAGCTATATTTCCGTCAAAAGAAATCGTACGTAAACCCAAGACTGTAAAATGGTTAAATCGTAAAAAAAAACAACTGACTTTGGGTTTTCAGATTCACGTACGATTTATTTTGACAGAAATATAGCTCCATACTCCCTACCTCCTTATTGCATTTTTAAAAATCGCTCAGTAGGAGGACAGAAGCTCAAACTGGATGCAGAATTACTCTTTAAAAGGCTGCTGTCTTTCTTCCTACATGTTTTCTCGACAACATGCACTGCCCATCAAAAGTCTGGGGACACCTAGCTTTTGAAAATGTTGAATAAATCAGCATGTTTTCTTTGTCGGTTTGCAGTAACTTAACCCCATTAAAGACTAACTAGGTTTAATTTGAGAAAAAAATAAAAATTCATAAAAAAAACCTCCTCAGCAGCTGAACTGTATTTCTTCATGCCGACAGTCAGAGACGCTCTGCCATGAGAAACCTTCTTCACACCAGAGAGACACTTTGATCAACATGAAGCTGAGTGTGGAAGAAATAGATCCAAAGTATCAGGAAATAGATAATCTATGTTAACAAGAGCATTGCAGGCATTATTTTCCTTACTTCCTCATTGAGATATAACAGAGAAAAACAGAGAAAATCAAATAGTAGAGCTAAAACATATTTTGTATCTTCTACGGCCCTCATTCAACCATGTACTCTACTCCAGTGGTTCTCAAGGTGGGGTCCGGGGACCACCAGGGGGCCTTGAGGGGGTTCCAGAGGGTCCGCAGCAAATCGATGAATTGTTAAACTTCAGCATTATTTCATTTACAAGAAGTTAACACAGTTAGAGAATGTAGAAGAATGACTGTTTTGATCATAGTTTCTCTGTTATCTCTCTACCTATAATACAGATAGACATCGGATTCTGGACAAAATCATATCTGACAATAAAAATATTCTCAGATTTGGGTCAGAGAGACAAAATCTCATCAAATGGGGGTCCGTGGCTCTAATGTGGTGAGTGAGAGTGACTAAATTAGGGTCCTTAATATGACAAAGGTTGAGAATCACTGCTCTACTGTACTGTACTGTAATGTACTGTCCTGGGGCCTCATTTATTAAAATGTACTTCAGTGTTTAACGTGATAATTTTTCAGGTGGTTTACTGTCACATCACACATGTTTCTGTACACAGACTCGGGACTTTTCACGGTGATGAGCTTCTGTCTTCTCTCTGAATATAAAATCCATGCAGTTTAACACCAGATAAACACACAGACTCCAACCTGAACCTCCGCTCTCGCTCTACATGCGGACCAGACCGGCAGATGGGGAAATGGACGAGCCGTATTCTCCAAGGTTGATTTTTTTAAGCTCCAGAGTGAAGGGAAGTGTGTTGGAAAATGACTTGTGATGCAACATGTTGTAATGGACTTCAGGTCAATCTCATTCTGAGCGGAGTGGATTCTCTGAGAAAACATCTTAGAAAACCTTTCAAGGACGGAGAGGAATAAGTGACTAATGCAGAAAAATGGCAACAAAAGAAAAGTTGTTTTGTGTGTGTGTGTGTGTGTGTGTGTGTGTGTGTGAGACAGTGTTCTACCTGTGAATAAGCTCCTGATGAGCTCCATTCTCCAGGTTGTAGATGTTCGGTGCGGAGGAGGCAGTAAAAAGCTAAGCTGCGTGGTAATAAGTGGTTATCATACAGCTTTTATACAGAGTGTAATTTCAGCCTCACATCATGATGTTGTTACATAACGAGGTTTTGTCTGTGAATTGTTGGTCTTGCGCTCACAGTTCACAGTCTGCTCTCGGCAGAATAACAGAATAACAGAATAACAGAATAACAGAATAACGGCACATTGTCTGTCAGTCAGACTCAAAAACGGAAATCGAACAGAACATGATGAATCTCAATTTGACGGTTTTTATTCCAAAGTGGCGTACGTCTATTTTTTTTTTTTTAAGAAGACGTTACTTGAAGCCCATCACTTCAAAAATTACAAATGATTCCAGCTTTAAAAACATTAGTATAAAGTTTTAAAATAGCTTATTTACTTTAATGTCAGCGATCATTTTGAAGAGCAGACATCACTTTTTTATCTCTTTTTTTTTTATCTTGTTTTGGGTGAAAACTGCTCAGTTTACTTTTGAGCTCAGGCAGTATAGTGTTATATGGAAGTAATGTGTCTTATTGATATGGAAAGTGAGTTCTTTGTCTGGTTGAAAATTATGTTTAATAATTTTATTTTCTGCTTTCCAATCGTTCAATCGGAAGAAAAGGTCGGAGTGTAAATCTTGGATCAGTGTTCAGGTTTTGTCGACCATCAGAGAATTAAAATTTAAAGCTTTTCATTTTTTTTTTTTTACTTTATTCATCCAAAGAAGTGATTTCTGAACACATTTTCGGTCCAGGTCCAGGTCCAGGTCCAGGTCCAGGTCCAGGGATTCAAACTTTCAAATTTTTGTTTTTGTGTTTTTATTCTTTAGTCTCCTTTTCCCCACTGAGTCCTATTACTTTTGCTGTTGCAAAATGCTAAATTTTGGACTAAGGCGTACATTAAAAAGGGAAGAACTTATTGCAAAAAAAAAAGAAGGCATAAATAAAATGTATGAATATATGTCCTCAATGGGCTTCCGTAGTTTTCCGATGCTCGACTACTTTCCTATTCCTGAGCTTGATAAAGACGTTCTGTCTGAATCTGAACTGAAAGTCAGCTGAGATTTCTGTTGGATGGTTTTTCTGCTGCAGGTTTGTGAATGGAGCTGTGAGTCAGTCTGCTCCAAAAAAAATAATTAATCAGATGTTTTCCTCTGTGTAGATTCATTTCTCTTTCATTTCATTTCTCTTTCATTCATTTCACTTCTCTTTTCACGTGGCAGCAGTTGTAAACCTCGGTCCAGAGTGCTGCTGTTACAGAAACGTACACCAGCAGTCAAAAGTTTGGACACACGCATTTTTCTTTATTTTTTACTATTTTCCACATTTTAGAATAATATGAAATAACACAAATGGAATTATGCAGCGACCAAAAAAGTGTTAAACAAATCAAAACTATCTTATATTTTAGATTCTTTAAAGCAGCCGCCCTTTGCCTTGATGGAAAGACAAAGGCTTTGGAAAGAAATTCATACATAGGATCAACTTCACTATTTATATTTGTCTAAGAAACTCATTTCAAGCATTTAAGCAGAAGCCTTTAGATCAAAATGGCTTTAAGAGAATGAAGAACAGAGAACATTCAGTCAGGTGGTCCAGACTGTTGACAGGTAGAGTTTATTTTCTCTCTTTTCCAGACAACAACCTGTTATTTTTCTCTCATTCACAGACTTTCCTTTAAGTCCCATCATTCTGTTCATCAGTGACGCGGCTCCTGCAGGGTGATGAACGGAGCTGTGAGTCAGACGAGGCGAGCGTCGGCGTTGGGTGGAGAGAGACGAGCAGCAGCCCGATGAGATGACTAACACCACCTGAACCCTGGTCACCCTCCTGCTGTCTGCCAGCAGGGGGCGGAGCCAGCCGGGGGCGGAGCCAGCCGGGGGCGGAGCCAGCCGGGGGCGGGGCCCGGGAGAGGCGACCGGGTCCTGATGATAACTTTGATATGCTAGAAACCTGCTTATTGTTTTGCAGAAGCTCATTTCAGCCCCAAAACGTCCCACGGTGAAAACTTGAACTCACTCCTCACCTCCAGCAGCACTGAACAATCCTACAACTTGCTGTTACACCCAAACACATCATTCCTATTGTGGAAGAAAACTCAGGAGAGAGAGAGTCAGTTTGACAGTTTATTCAATCTGCAGTTTGGGAGCCAAGGAACTCTAAATCTGGATGGTTACACAGCGTTTTATAGTGTTGAATATTGATGATTATGTTAATACAGATAGAATATAATAAAGCTATTGGTCAGAAGGTATAACGGCAGAGCTCCACTGCTTGTGTTGCGTTGCGTTACGTCACGTCAGTGCTCAACTTTGGTGCGTTGTTTGGACTTGACAGCGGAGAGGAGCATCAGCCAAGTTTTTGGTGTGGCCGGTTGTCAGGGAAACGGGGGTGTGTCAGTAGCAGTGTGTGTGTGTGTGTGTGTGTGAGTGCAGAGAGCAGCAGTCACGTTAACGGCCCATGCTGCAGGCCCAGGCCTAGGCCTACATGATGATTAGGCAAATAATTAATTACAAAAACAATTTCCCAACCCCGACCCCGTCACCGGCCCAACAACAACAGCGGCTCACCGGGAATCTTCCAGGTTCTCCAGATTACCCACTCCGGCACTGGATACACCAGAAAACAACCAATATAAACTGTATTTCTCTTTATTTCAGTGAGGGATTATTAATTATTTGCCTAATCATCATGTAGGCTCTTCATTTGCCGACATCGCAGGAAAGCAGAAAGATTTCTATCTGGTTAACTGAGACGCAGTGAAGTGGCCAGGTGTTAATGGAATATAGATAAATCGTATCTGTAATCGTAAATGAGGCCTCAGATATCACCTGAGATATGAACCTGATCCATGATCCATAAACTCTACACATCTCTGAACCTGAAACCACCAAAACACAAACTGCTCTCTTGATTTCTCTCTACCTGCTGCATCAGCCGATCACAAATCCACTCATCAGATGTGAGAAAAACATCTTCATTCAATCACCAGCAAACACTTGCAGCAGTTGAATACCTGCTATATAGACGGCCACACTTATAAAATAGATATTTCTTTTCTCTTTGCAGGAAACAAATTTAGATTTTCCACTCTTTGTGTGACTATCGATGCACTTCCCTGTGAAGCGGCAGCTCTACTGTTCAATTCCAGCAGCTGTGACGGCGTGTGATAAAACGACTCGGTGCTGGTGAAGCTCATGAGAGTGGGAGCTGTACTGTAGATGATTTAGGTGTGCAGCACACGCAGCAACATATCTATCTATAGCAGGAGTCGTTCTGGATTGCATCCCGTTGGAGAGGCTGGTAAACACTGTAATCAGGCTGCTGGGATGCGGCTCGTCCCCCCGAAACATCAAATCCCCTTTCAGCGGGAGCCAATCACGTCCTGCCAGCAGCTGTAATTGGGTTGTTGTCGATGGTATCGACGGTATAATTAACCGACCCATCATAGATATGACCGTTCATCCCAAATCACAATTACAGCGCATCATACTTCAGAACCTGCGTCTTGTTGCGTTGTGTCAGCGGTAAAAACCTGAAAGAAACGTCATCTTTTCAGGAACGATGAAAACAGACTTGTTTTCAGCTCGAACAACGTGACTTTTTTTTTTTTTTTCAGTAATATTTTTATTGGGTTTTCAAAATATTTGTATAAACAGGTGGGAGAACAGCCTACATTTCCGAATTTAGCAAGTTGAAATGAAAACTGAGTATATCAGTTCTTACACAGAAAGTAAAATTCTTAAAGCTCCATATCCTCCACTGTCCAGAGTTTTATTTTGTGTCTTTCTGTCCATTCAAAGCTGTGTGTGTGGTGTCATGAACCAAAAAC